>NC_141034.1:30430000-30572500 GCF_052040795.2 Danio rerio | reverse complement strand
TTGGGAGGAAATGTCAGTGTACAGAATAAAACTAAAGTGATGGTTTATTCAAAAACACTAATAGAAATCATAAACCCAGGAACTGAGAATCAGTCTGAACCTCAAGTCCTTATTAAAGCTGTTACTTAAATTGTGTTTGTTTTCTCTCCTCTGTAGTGCAAGATGGTGCGAGCCGCTCTTGTAACAGCCACCAGTTTGGCGCTGACTGGCGCCGTGGTTGCCCATGCCTACTTCCTCAAGCACCAGTTCTACCCGACTGTGGTATACCTCACCAAAAGCAGCCCTAGTATGGCAGTAAGTCAACATCCTTTTATTAAGTGTCATATCTTGATGGAAAGGCAGGTGTGCACTGCAAACTGTGCAGGTTGACTTATCTACTATTTCTTTTGCAGGTTTTATATATTCAGGCTTTTGTTTTGGTTTTCCTTCTTGGGAAATTAATGAGGAAGGTCTTTTTTGGGCAACTGAGAGCTGCTGAAATGGAGGTTGGAGTCCACATTTATTAGTGTACAGCTAAAAAAAGTTCTCTATGTTATTCTCATTTGTATGTTCTTTATATTTTTTAGCACCTGATTGAGCGCTCCTGGTATGCAGTGACGGAGACCTGTTTAGCCTTTACCGTCTTCAGGGATGATTTTTCCCCTCGCTTTGTGGCCCTTTTTACCTTGCTGCTTTTCCTCAAGTGCTTCCATTGGCTGGCTGAAGACAGGGTGGACTTTGTGAGTAAACTGAGATTTTAAAGGCACCAATTGAAAAGTGTTATTTTCACTGCATTTGCTAGATTTGTTAGGTTTGAGTTTGAGTAAAATTGAAATATTTGTTTTATTCTATAAAAGTCTGATAAAGATTAAAACAAAACAAATTATCATTTAGAACAATTGTAAAAATGGCAATATGTCAGAATAACAAATATTTTCAGTTGAAAATCAAATTTGTCCAACCGATATTGTTTTCTTAACTGTTCTTAGGTAAAATCATTGGTATTATCAAGAGCAAAGTCAATATCTTGTTTTAATTTAGGAACAAAAAAAAGTAGTTTACAGAATAAAACAAAAATGTTTTTCTCAAACACAGTATGTCATTATTTCCAGAGAATTGTTATGGTTATTTGGATTCATTAAGTATAGATTTATGAAAAAATGTTAATGTTTGTTTTATTCTATAAAGGTCTGATCATTTCAGATAGTTCTGATAGTTTCTTCCCAATCTTTTAAATACAATTTTTGTAATTTAGAACACTTAAAATGACGATGTGTCAGAATAACACATTTTTAGTTGTTGTGATTTTAAAATCAAATTTATTCCACCAAATGTTGATTTCTTATCAAGTAAAATCATTGTTATTGTTTTGTCTAAAAATGAATACAAACATGTTTGAAAGCAACATATTATGCAGTACAAAGGCAATATGTTTTGTTCTAATTTAGGAAGAAATGACATCCATAGTTTACAGAATAAAACTAAGTTTGGAAAATGGAAAATTAAATGAAAGGAATCATGTTTGTTCTATGTTGAGCCAACTCTTATCCTTTTGATTGGCCTTATTTCCTTTGGGTTATGCAGTTTAATTTACAGAATTTCTACAAAGTATGTTGTAGACTGTAAAGTCGCAAACTTTTTTGGTGACATCTATAATGCATGTTTATTCTCCTCATTTAAAATATAAAATACGTTCACAGATATTTTTCTGATAACTCTCTGGTTAGTTGTTTTGGAAAATATAAACAAATATTTTAAAATAATGTGAACATAAACTTTCTCTGTGAATTTGTTTTGAGTCGTTACTGCAAATGTCACATCCATAACACTGGAATTGCTCATTTAATATAATATTTCTATTTTATTTTTAGATGGAGAGGAGTCCGAACATCTCATGGGTCTTCCATTTTAGAGTGCTCTGTGAGTAAAGTATGACTGATTCTCTGTGACTTGTGTAATGGTGAACCAAATATATCTCTTACTTCCTTTTTACATGTGAAACATTTAACCCACTTTTTTCGACTATGCAAATTGTTGTGCTGCACCTGCATTTTGATTTTTAAGGCATTTGACTTTAGATTGCCATATGTGGATCATTATTGCATCATTTGGTGAGCGTGTCACTAATACTTTTTCCTCTTGTACAGCTCTAATGGTGTTGCTGGGAGTGATGGACTTTCTGTTTGTCAATCATGCGTGTCACAGCATTATAACAAGAGGAGCGTCAGTGCAGCTAGTTTTTGGATTTGAGGTGAGCTTTAGTTTATTTCTTTTTGAAAATTGTGTGGGATTCTACAAAAGTAAATATCAGTAATATTCAATTAAAGTTTAATTAGACCTTTAATAAACCTTTAATAAAGGTTAATTTACTTATTCTCGTATAGTGTTGCCAGCTTTGCAGTTATCTCACACAGTTGGCAGTTTTTTAATAATGCAGTTTTGTTAAAAATGATGAAAGTTGCAGGTTGCATTTTTTGGACTACTTTCATAATGTGATGCTGCTGAAAATAATATGTATTTTTTACAAATACAAAATGAAAACTGAAACTGTTCTCTGAATTTGTATTTGGCAACCTAAAAACCAATGCTAGTTAGTGAGTACAACAGACTGATGAATGCCAAAAAATAAATAATATAAGTGGCAATAGTTATGCCCACATCTGAAAAAGGTATTTAGAAGTTAAAAGTGAGTGAACATTTGGTGGCAGTAAGCCAGTCAGCATGTTTAGACGTATACTGCTTCTACAAAATATTTGTATTGCAAAATATCAGAGAATATATGGAAAAACTTTCATTTTGAGGAAATCCAAGAATTTACTCTGATAAAAGTTCCTTTTTAATTTTTTTTCATTCGTTTTGGCTGTGTTTGTATTGGGATGGAGAAATTACGTGGACCTGGCAACCCTGTTCTCATTTCATTAGAAGCCTTTAAATAATTTGTTCATCTTTTAAACACAAATGGAGATATATTAATGAAGTCTTTTCACACACAACTTTAAAATGTTGAGGTAATAAATTAAACTCCTATGAATCGGGTGGTTTAATCCAAATATTATGTAGAGTCATAATTTATTTATAAGGTGAACAAATGTGCTTTAAGGGTGAAAGCTAATAAAAGAATTTTGGGTGGGTAGTTTCAATGGAGAGACAAAAATCTGTCAGATTTCATGAAAATGCTGCTCAGATTTGTTCTGAATCTAAACAAAATGCTAAATGGTAGAGCTGGGCCATTTGGCCTAAAATCCAAATCTCGATTAATTAAACATTTGAACTCTATTACATTACGAATAATAAATGATTATTTAGTTTTTTTTTATTTAATGTTTTTGCATTCATAGTTCACTGACAAGTTTTGTATAGTAAATATGCTCGAATATTACAAGTGAGAGTTTTGAATGACGGGTGCATTACTTGATTTTAAAATATTTAAAGGAGAAACGCACACTATCTGCCATCTATGATTATTTATTAAAGCCCAACACTGAACAACTGAAATTACAACACACACTGGCTAAAATTCGGCTCTTTTCGCCACCCACTGTCATCACCCCTACCAAACCGACCAGTCACCAAGCTTGCACTACGTATTGTTGTGACGTGTGAGTACATTTTTCGGAGAGGTGCGTGGGTATGTGAAGGCTGTGCCAGACTGTACTCGTGCCCTTGGCAGAAGTATAATATCATAATAATATAATAAGTATAAATCATAATATAATAAGTGTAATTCAGCTTTAACAGAGCGGGGTCACATGACTCACGTTATTGAAAGTAATTGAAAAAATTGAATTGATGATAGATTCTGAATGCTGATTTCAATTACTTTGATTAATCACCCAGCCCTACTAAATGGATTGGAACCACTTTCATTTTGGGGTAAACTAACAATTTAATGAATGGCCCTAAACTTTCTCAAATATGTTGTCATTAAAACCGTCAAGCATTTTGGAAATCTGAATCTAAATCTTTTTTAATACTGTTTTTAGAAATTAAATGGCTACTGTAAATCATTTAATATTATGAAATTTATTGCATTATGAAAAGTATTTTGCTTTTGTTTCAGTATGCGATCCTGATGACTATGGTCCTCACAACCTTCATCAAGTACACTTTACATACAATTGATCTGCAGAGTGAAAATCCATGGGACAATAAGGCTGTGTACATGCTCTACACAGAGCTCTTTACAGGTACATCACACAGACCCATAGTGTGAGCTAGTTATTTATTTTGTAGCCAGTGCGTTAACAGACTGATATTAAATTTGTCCTTCAGGTTTCATCAAGGTGCTTTTGTATATGGCATTCATGACCATCATGATAAAAGTGCACACCTTCCCTTTGTTTGCTATTCGACCCATGTATCTTGCAATGAGGTAAGTGATGCATCGTTGTGTTTTGTTTATTGGTAACACTTTATACAAGTTTAATTAATGTAGTTTATAACATTGAATTACAGTATTTGTTCATCTTTGTTAAAATTGATTGAAAATAAAGACTTTCATTGTTAGTTCAACTCGAATGATAACTAATGATAAATTAACATGCTCAGATTCAGATTTTAATAATGCATTAGTAAATGTTAAATCATTGATTAATAAATGCTGTCAAGTATTGTTGATGTTAATAAGGACATGAACTGATGAAACCTCTTTGTAAAGAATGACCACTTTATATTATCCTTTTTTAATATGCTAAATGTTTCTTCATCAGGCAATTCAAGAAGGCAGTAACAGACGCCATCATGTCTCGACGAGCCATACGTAATATGAATACTCTGTGAGTGTCTCTCTAACATTACTTTAATTTGCAAGTTATATTTTAAACTGAATATATTTGTATTTTTTCATTGTAAAATAATTGTAATTTTATCTTATTATTTTATCACTTGCATATTATAATATAAACATTTTCTCTAAAGTTTTTATTATTTTCAGAATTATTTTTTTTTTTGCTTATTCTTACATGTTTTTTTTTCTTGATATTGTGCCATGTTTAAAATTTACTATTTTATCTTTTTCAAAAGAAACATTTATTGTTTCGTGTTTTCAATTGTTCAATTGCACAATTTTATTTTTGGTGTTTTAAAAAAACAAACATGTTTCCAGAAAAGAATTCATGAAAAAAAGTATTGCTTTTTTATTTTAAGCGGTACCCATAAGTCACATTTAGTAGTACTGTAAATTTAAATTTAATTCAGAAAAGAAAAGAAATTATCCCTAAATTAAATGAAATATTTGCAATTGTAAATTTCCTCTTACTCCAGAAAGAAAGCAAACGTGCCTGGCTGAATTTGTTGAAAGTAAAAATGAAATGATATACTTGTGGGAAATAAACTATACAAATACTCATGTGTCTTTTGTTTGGCACAGATCCAAATATTTGCACAGTCTGTGCATGTTTTGTTGTAAATTACAGATATTAATAATAGAATGTATTTTAGAAAATGTCATGTTCTTCACAGTTTCCCCCTTTTTCTTACAGCTATCCAGATGCCACCCCTGAAGACTTGCAAGCCACCGACAATGTGTGCATCATCTGCAGAGAAGAGATGGTGACCGGAGCCAAGAAACTGCCGTGCAACCACATCTTTCACTCGAGGTTCATGTCCACAGTTTGTGACAAATCTCACTTTATTATTGATATCTGCATGAATATTCACTTTTTTTCTGCCATTGCAGTTGCCTTCGCTCATGGTTCCAGAGACAGCAGACGTGTCCGACCTGTCGTATGGACGTCCTGCGAGCATCTCAGCCAAACCAGACGCCTGCCCCTCCTGCAGCACAAGCACCTGCCCCTCCTGCTCCTGCCAATGCCCCTATACCTCCACCTGTCAATGGTAAAAACTCCAAAACCTGGCCAGTGCCGAATCTGATCTGTGCGATTATTAGCATTGTAAACCATCTCTGCTTTTCTGTGCAGTTGCTCCAGGGATGATGCCTCAGTTTCCTCCTGGTCTGTTCCCCTTTTGGGGTCCTTTTCCTGGTGCGCCTCCACCTGCTGTTCCCGGAGCACCGGCAGCTCCTACTGACACTCCACAGCCCAGCAGTGAAGGAGCGCAGGGAGCAGGTGAGCACCTCTAATGCTACACACACTTCCTATAAAAATTATCAAGTTCCATTGTAAGTCTTATTTCTAGTTTATTTATCTAAAAATTCTTAAATCCAGAAGCATTTTTTAAAGCAGGGGTTCCCAAACTTTTCAGCTTTTGACCCCCAAAATAACATTCCAGTGACTCGCGACCCCCACTGTCCTCGTAGGTGGTTATAAACATACAAACATTGCACACAACAGTGCACACACACCAATAGGAACTATTGGTTTAACTATACACAAGCTTATTGACAACACAAGAAAAGTGCAACAGTCTAACAACTGTATAGATTTTTATAGTCATTATTCATTTGTTTAATTTCATATTAACCTCATTTAATGGTTCATATGAAATTAGCTCCAATTTGCTTCAACACACCTGCTTGGATGTTTCAAATATGCATAGTAAGACCTTGATTAACTGTTCAGGTGTGTTTGATTAGGGTTAGAGCTAAGATCTGCAGCACACCGGCTAGTTTGTTACAAGTTTGGTGACCCCTGACTTATGATATTTTTGGAAATCATCAAGCATCCCAACCGCCTTCTTTGGGAACCCCTGTTCTAGACAAGCAAAACATATGGTCTTGTTTTAAGACATAATGTGGCAAAATTAAGGGAGTTTTTCCTCAAAACAAGCCAAATAATCTGCCAATGGGGTAAGCAAAGTAATCTCGTTTTTTCTTTTGAGAAACTCCTCTTATTTTTGCATTTCATGTCTTAAAACACGACTATAGTCTAGAAGAAAGTGCTCCTTGATTTTAAGAATTTTTAGATGTTTGAATTAGAAACCAGACCAAAAAAATCTAAATAAGAAAATTATTTTTTTTGCAATGTAACCATGATTCTGATCATGGTAATCCTTCTGTCATGTAGAATCAGGAGCTGGCGGTTTAGCCCAGTCGACTGCAGATGCTGCCTCTGCTGCTCCAGGAGCCATGCCTGGATTCCCCTTCACCATGCCACCACCTTTCCCATCAGCTCCATGGCTGCCGATGCCTCCTCCACCACCCTTTAGTAAGTCTGTAAACCCCAGGACCAGTGTGAAAGACACTCTGGAAAATTGCACTTGTTTAAGAGAAAGAAAAGGCAATTTAATTCAAATTTATATGGGTTTGATTCCGTTCAGTTCTGATTTTTGATCCTTTATTTTTTTTTAAATATTGATTATTTATCAATATTTCATTTAAAGGTGTCTAAGAATGAAAAACAGGCTATATCTAGGCATAACTGAATAATATGATTTCAGTACATGGAAATGACATGCAGTGAGCCTCAAACACCATCATTTGCTTGTTCTCATGTAAATTTTGGAATTGAATAATTCTGGTGATAAACAGGCCAATTTGGAACAACAACACACACACGCACACACACTCTGATCTATGTGACCATTCATGTGCAGCTAGTGACTGATTGGCCACAATGTTTCCTAGTGAGATTTCAACAATAACTTGCTATGTATATGGGACTCTTATTTTGAATATTGAAACGGGCTCAAAGAAAGAGTAAATGAGCTTTCTGTGCATCAGGTTAAAACAGTGTTCATAGCTCATCAGAATGCACAATAAATTGATTATAAATGTATTCAATGTGCATCTTTTGTTTAACATGCATATTAGGAAACTTGCTAACAGACAACAGACACGTGGATTACTTAATATGAGTGTTTAATCACATTTGTGCATCATATCATATCACTTAGCAGTAATTTTTTTCTGGAGTGAAGGGACGCCAATACATTTCAGTAAGTCTCAGTAAGAGTTTGATATTAATTCCTGCTTTTTCATATACATTACACAATTCCTCTAAATACATTTCTGTCAGCCCTTTTTTCATTATGTATAATTACAGTTTAGTCTATATTTCATACACAACACAACTCTGGTGCATTATAGGTTTTTCTGGCAGCATAAATATTTCTGTGACTTCTTCTAGCTAAAATAAACTTCTCCACAACTTCAGTTGAAAAAATATCATTTTTCAAGGAATCTACTCTTAGGAATCTAAATATTGTTTGACAACTGAAGTACATTATACATGGACTTCACACAGGCACTGACATGAGCTGCTGGAGCATCAGATCAAAGCAGAGCTTATTAATATTCACAACCATTTCTCAAAATTAAGCTTATCCTTTTGGAGCCAATTTCTAGAGTCGGAAATGGACCTATACAACCATTTCTGGAAAACTTTTGCATTAGCTTAAGCCACATTCCTTTTCTTTTTAGACATCAGAGAACAGTTTAACATATTGTTTTAATTCATCAATGGCACCTTTAAAATGTTAGCTTAGTAGACGTGGAATCTGTATTAAAATACTAAACCTGGCCACTGACATCCTCCTACTCAATCAATGAAATGAAAATTAAATAAAAAAATAAAATAAAAAATCATACTATGACGAACAATACAAGTTTCTTTATTAGAATCAATAAAAAAAATCAACTTTTATGTATTTATGTACAAAACAATATACAAGGCAAACCCTTTTAGTTGTACAGTAAATTGGATGAATCCTCCATGTGTGTTTTGTAGTGTCCTCGATGCCGCCGCCACCATCCAGTCTGTCCAGCATGTCTGAGGCTGAGCTGAGAGAGCTGGAGCAGGAGGGCCGGCGGGGTCTGGAAGCCAGACTGCAGTGTCTTCACAACATCCACACTTTGCTAGATGCCGCCATGCTCAACATTCACCACTACCTCAGCACCGTGGCTACTTTAAGGTATGCAAACATGATCGGATCTGCTTGATGGAAAGTTGCACATCCAGTTCTTACCTCTGAAATCCCCATGTATTTTTTTCTGTTTGTTTTTTTATTCCACTTCCTATTTAGTCCTCCAAGATCAGAAACAAACACTGGCGAGACAAGTGAATCTGCGAATGTGGAGTCGTCTCCGTCCACTGCCAACACGGAAACAGCCGGTCAGGAGATCCAGTCTCAGAGCGGTGAGTGATAAAACAGGACACGACTTCAAGTAAACACTGTGTGTATCAGGGGGGGTATTCCAGAAAGCTGGGTTAACTTACCATCTGCTAAACCCTGAACTCTCGGTTGATTAACCCAAAACCTGCTTAGTATGTCAGTTCCAAAACAGCTGATAAGAGTTAGTTAAATCAATATCCTGAAGATAACTGCAGGGTAATGTGCACGCACAGCGCATACCTGAATGCATTTTCAGCAGATCGCCAAATTCATGAGTCACCATAGACAGTCACGGTGAGAAAAAATGGCAAAGCACTTTACAGAGACTGAGTTGGAGGTTTTAATGCTGATTTCAAGAAATGAAGGCCGATTATAAAGAAAAAGCGATACACATCTGCATCAAAGAAAATGAATATAAGGTCATAAATAGATAAGAAAAGAAAATAAATAATACGAGAAAATTTGTTAGTTTATTAAATTACGCATGCCACCCTTCCTTTTATTGTAATGAAAAAATTAAATGTAACTTGAGCATCCTTTTCGAGTATGTTGTCTAATTCTAACTTAATTTTCCTTCCATTAATTTCTTATGGCCACAATAATGATGTGTATTGACTAGTATATAAGGCTTATAGAAATTGTAATCCTTTTGGAGCTAAAAAAAAACTGTCCAAAGTCAAAATTAAACACTGACACATTCTCTTAAAAGGTAAGATTTAATTACTGGAGCTGTATTAAACACTCTAGAATATTCGTTCTGTCATGCAGCTAATAGAAAGGAGGCTGAGGCCTGTCTAACTGCTGTGGGCCACCAAATGACTCTGAGGAGCTGCTCTGTCCAGGGGTGTAGCGGACATTTTAAAAGTGGGGGGACAGCTGTATAAGATCCAAATGTTTACTTTCATATAATTATTAATCACCTGTTTCTCAATAATCTGTCTCTAAAAGTGAGGGGGTGGATGCTGTCATCATAGCAAAGATAAAAGAAATCAGTTATTAGAAATGAGTTATTAAATCTGTGCTTTAAGCATCTTCACTGTATTTTTGATTTTATTATTGATAAATAATAAAAACAGTCGGCAGCAGCAGGAATATCGCACGTTGTCACTTTAAGAACAGTGCGGCTCTGATATGGTTTCTCTTTCTCGTGTCTTTTGTGTGTGCTCTGCTGTCCGAGGCTAAGCGCGGTGCGCGCGCAAACGCGCACACGCTACCTGTCCGAGGCTAAGCACGGCGCGCGCAGACACAACAGCACGTGCTCTTTTGCGCTTTTAAAAATATGAATGATGCGCATCCCGTGCTGCAAAAGTTACATTACAGCACATGCTTTTAGTCATTTTCAAGTGGAACTGAGCTTTGCAGAGGCAAAGAGTTTTCACACGTGTACAACTGGAAAGGGGGCGGTACGTGATGGAATAATCGTTTATCTCGATTAATGGTTTTTCATAATCGTTAAAAGCCAAAATCAAAATCTGATATTCGATTAATTGCACAGCCCTCCTCTTAAGGGGAATGTGAGATGAGAGTCTGATTGGTTTAATGCACCTTATGCTCAAAACACAGCCATAACTCATTAAGAGAATGAGCACAACCCTGTTAGACCTGTGTTTTTCCATCCTTAATAGTAAAAGTGGATTCGGACATTCCCCTAATGCTTTTCTGCCATGGGCCTTAGACTTTGCGCCTAGATCGTTAAGATTGTGTCCTTTTTCTTTTATTTTTGCTGGAATAAAATGGAATTGGCTATGGAAAAAAATAATAATAGTTTTTAAGTTCAATAATATTATTCCCCAAGTATTTATTTATTTTTGTCCAGTTGGCTACAGCACAAGCTACTGTTCTTAAAAGTCTTGCCTAATTCACCTAATTTACCTACTTATCCTCAAGAAGTGCTTTAAAATATGATTTTTTTTTTATATTTAATGTTTGACCTAATCTCAACCAAAACGCAAAGATAGGGCGGGAAATATTGTTGCTCAATAGCAAAAAAAAAGCCAATAGCATTTAGATTTTATCACAGCTCTGCCAGTGACTGGTTGAGATCAAGCAAATCAATTGAAAAGGAAACGAGAAGCGTCTTGAAGGGGGTCGGGGCTTGTCAGAGAGCATTTGACTGGTCAAGATTTGACGTGAAACAAGTCACTGATTGATTTAGGCGAGCTTTGCATGTTTATATCAGTTTTCTATCTTCTAAACGTAAATTTTGTCACTGTTTTGGAGTGAACTAGCTTATAGATATCCTCAAGACATACTGATACTAACATTTAAAAAAGTGTTACTTTAATTTCACTGGACCGTTAACCTAGTTATGCCTTTTAAATAGCGCTTTAAGCTGAATACCGCTGCTGTCTTGGCAAAGATGACAGAAATTGGTTATTAGAAATTTATTTCTAAAAAAAAATCATGTTTAAAATGTGTTGGAAAAGATCGTTAAAATATTAAAGTGAGTTTATTACATATTTAACATATTTCAGAAGTTTATTTGACCTCAAAATGAAATTACACTTTTCTTCTTGTATTTTATATGTATGCGTGTAAATATTTATGTATACATGAGGCCACCTTTCTGTTCTGGTGTCCGTAGGAGAATCTATAAATGGAGCAGCAGGCTTTTCTCAGCCAGACTCAACCACAGAAGGAGAGAGAGATGTCAAGGAGGAAGATGAGGATGACGGTGAGCCGAGCGCCGCTGAGTTGAGACGCCGCCGTCTCCGTAAGCTGGAGACCACAAACACTCCTGATCACGGCAACCTTTAAAACTAGCATCCGTCAATTGACTTCTGACTCTAGAAACACTTGTTACGGACTCTTGGCCACTTGTTCAGACGTCAGTCTATCTGAGAAACGTTCATCTGTTCTTAACTGTCATTTAAATGAGGCACGAGGCGCTGTATGGAGGATCTGTCATCACGCACTGGAGATACTCAGCTGGAGAACTGGTTTCTGGGTAATGAAGCGTGACCATCTAAAGTTAAAAATCTTTGAATCCGAGTGTTGTTGGGACTTTCCTCTCTGAATGTGATTTCTGGCTCTCGGAGGAAGATAAAGGTCTGTGGATTTCTCATGTGCCCTTAAAAGTGGATGTTTCCCCTCTTCTTTGTGTATTTTCATGATTTCTAGCTCTACATTATAGATTTTTTCTTTTCTTAGATCGACTTTGGTTGTGTTTGAGGACGGCCATGATCTAAACTGCGGAGTAAATTAACTTACTGTACATAATGTATAAAGTGTTTTAATAGGAGGATCTGTACATACTCCACAATAAAATGTTGGAAACAGACGGGTGGATGGATGGATGGATGGATGGATGTTTAGTGTGGATATCAAATACTGCTATTCCTCTTTTTGGCTATTTTTCATTTTGTAAGGATCTTTTGTTTGTAAGCACTTGACCTCAGGTGATCATACAGTTTTGTTAAAATTCAGTTAATCATAATAATACTGAACCAAAATATATCATATTTTTCACAAACATATTAAGCAGCTCCATCTATTAAAATGGCTTTTGAAAGATCGTGATGCTGAAAATAAATCATAAGAATAAACATTTCATTTAAATTGCAACAATATTTTGACAATATTAGCATTTATGATGTATTTTTTTATCAAATGTAGCTTTAGTGAGTATAAGAGACTTTAAATTTTTTTAAATATCACTACTACTACCGACTGGGACTATTTTGCTTAAATCATTTACAGTTGAAGTCAGAATTATTCGCGTCGTACCTGTGGGGGGTGAGTTGCACGTGACGCACCTGAAGAGCTGGGAGGTATGCTGTGGAGAGGGGTGTGCGACGTATTTAAGGACTGGATGGTAAACGCACAATTTCCGGGCGATTATTATTCATTTACGGGCATCTGGGAGTCTCTATTCATTTGCAGGAGACTCACAGAACTTCCGGGAGACTTGGGATGTCTGCAATTCACAAGACAACTTTTCACCTCGACTAGAAATCTCGTCGCGATTTAATCTTGCGAGATCTTGTCATAAGAGATCTTGTCCCATCCCTAATAATCATGCTTGATTAAAATAGTCCGCAAAAACACTTATTCTTTAAATTCTGCTGGTTGACACATTTGCCAAATGTTCCTTGCCAATCTTCAGTCAATTGTAATCGTTTGTGTTGGTTCAATTTGGAATTTTCCCGAACCGTTGCAGAGACCAGAGGATCAGAGTGAGCACTTCTTCTTGGCCCCACCCTGATCCTGCTGAAACACTTTGATTGACATTCTACCTTTGCATGTGTCATTGGTGGAGGAAAGACCCGCCCACTAGTAATGATCACAGCCTCATTAGCATAATACATTAGTCTTATTTTTGAATCAACACAATGCTGACACATATATGTAGGCATATGTAGCTCTACCCTCTTTTAAAAAAGCTCATTTGAATTTAAAGCGACAGTCCGCGATTTTAATTTTAAAGCGACAGTAGACACAATTAGGATCAAAGCCTAAAAGGGAATTTACAAAAAGTTTTAAAACATTATTAGTGTGAATTTATTAGACTTGTTTTCCATCCTCCATAAAGTGGCATAGTAGGCCCCCTTTAATGATAATATTAAAAATGAATGATAATATTGCAAGGATGTTAATCAAACAAGTTTTCTAATTTTGTGACAACACAACTGACTGTTATGTATGACAATATTGACTATTACTATTGTGGGAATATAAATTTATATAATCTATATATAACTGAAAAGTAGTTTTTAGAGTGTGACAGATTTTAAAATGTCTTGGTTTCCTGAACTTTCCTGACTTTCTCCAAAGTAATGCAAATTGTCAGTTCCACAGCACGGCTGTGTCTATGGTCTTCTTAAGTCGGTCAACTTGTCAGAAGGTTTCTGTCTCCAGAACATCCTTTGCACACTGTTTTAATGCTCACAACTCTGCCTTTTTCTTCGGTGATGCTTTCATGCTAAAGAAACCCTTTTGTTGATTAACTTGTGTGGTCCGTAGCTGGGCCGATTTCTAACACCTATATGCCAGTTTGCCGTGCTGACTCCAATACTCAATTTGCATGCTTTGTTTAGCCATCTCCCCTCCTCCTAAGAACACATCATAGACAGAACAGCTTTGTCTCAAATCAGACTTGTGATAAAACTCACAGATTGCAGACCTCCAGTTGGCTCTGCAGACACATGGACTTCTTGAAGACGCTTTATGAATGCAGATTAACCAACACGTCAAAATAAAGGAATTCTGCTTGTTTCGAGTCTCCTGGACTGGGTTCTCTTCTCTTCTTCATCATTTATTTTATTACAACACTATTTATTGAAGTTCTAAAACTAAATGACAAGACGTGTAGGCACCGCAAAGATTAAATTACTTTATTTTAAAAAACACATTGCGAAATATCAGAGCACAAGCTTTGTCCCAAAATTACTGCTCCTATATATGAACCATTAAAAATGACATCCTTTAGTAAAACATAGAGAATAGCTTTCATCAATGATTAAAAAGATACATTTGGTAACAATCATAACTGGTCCCTTATATCATCATCATCAACATCATCATCAGCTTCTAGTCTAGCTGTGGTCATCTTTTTAAATCAAGGTGCAAGTTCAGAAGTACAGACGCTTCTGATGCATAATAACATTAGTGCAAAACAACGCTACTGAGCTGCTCAAGCCGGAAGAGGTAATGCTGTACTGTTGCCTGAGAAGATGAGAGGAGGATCTCTGCCGCAGCGCATCGTGGTCAGGTCAGGTCTGTGGAGTGGAGTATAGAGAGTGATGTCGACTGCTCTGATCTGTCCTGTTGAAGAGGAGCGGAGTCGTCTCACTCGAGCCAAACCAGCTGCAAACAAAACCAGAGACAATGTCACAACTGAGACTACAGTCAAACCTTATCTAGACACTGGAGGCCTGTTCCAGAAAGCAGGTTATGTAATATTATCAGGTGAGTTAAAATCCTAACGTTTATTTTGCTAGAGCATATTGGTATTCTTTAGATGAACAATAAATCTGAATTTAATCCACAAAAAATGTAATTTAATCCACTGAAATATTTTGGTCATCTTCAATCAGAGTCTGATTGCTTTTGAATTTGGAGCGTACCTGTCAACCCTTTCTTTTTCCAGGGATTCTCCTGTATTTTACAGTTCTATTCCGTTATCATCCCGTACAGGTATTTTCCAAAATTTCCCCCGTTATTTTAGTGTTTCTCTGAAGGGTGGCAAATAAACATAGAGAATCGAGACTCCCTATACACAACCCCTACCACCGAACCACCAGGGGTCGCCCCTTGCTCTTAATTGTGAATCTGTTCTGTGCGTCCGCTTTGTTTAGGCATGAAACACTTTGAAATAAACATAACGGCGGGATTTGCTTCCTTTCCATTACAGGTGCCGTCTCCCCTTCATAGGCCATCCTCAAAACAGTCATATAGCGCTGTTGACGCGCTTAATAGTGATGAATAGACGCTGTTTCCTAAATGGATTCTGTACTCGTGATTTGAAGCGGAGCACAAGTCTGGGTTTTGGATGCGTTTAAACAGATACACACATAACTAATAATAATAATATCTAAAGAGACAAGTCGGAAACTTTCATTATAACGTTAGATGTGTGCATTTTTAAAGTGACACCTCTGTTGTTTGATGTAATGAAACATAAAAAATCTAAATCAATCATTCATTCGTTGCTCTTTAATCAGAATATGTAAATTATACAGTGAAGAAACGGATTGAGATTTGACAGCTTGATTCTATTTCCTCATAATAGCTATTCATTTTAATAAGCTGAACTGTCTAATTTATTTGCTGCTAATGTATGATATTTTTTCGTTTGTAAATAATAATAAAACCTATTACTGACCATTTAACTGTTTATTTACAACGAAACAGCTCCAAATGAGCATATTTTCCCTTATTATGGTGGGCATATTACTTATTTTCACATCCCAATGTTGACAGGTATGATCTGCAGTGGCCGTCCTTTTCTGTTGACGTCAGTTTGACAGTTTCAGCCACAATATTCTTTGCCATCTCCCTCTTACCTTTAATTGACTATGAGGGAATGGTGCGCAAAACAAAGCCCCGTCTCCTACTCATTATTTCATTTCAGTTTTCAGAGAGAGCACATCAACATATTCCGGTCTTCGAGGATAGGTAAGTAGATAACCTCAGCCTTCAGTTCCAGAAACCAAAGTAACTTTGCAACTTATCTTATAAATATAACCTGCTCTGGACGTAGACATTAGTAGGCGATAGCTGTACTTCTCTTATACTGAGGCAAAATTTCTATGGTATGAGTGAGATCGAATCACTGGTTAGAAATGAAAATGTTTTTTAAAAAGTGTGAACTGTGATATGTGTGTGAATAAGTTACAGTTTGACTGTATTAATGCTACCATATCTGAGCAGTAATACTCAGCGAACACATATACCTGCTGTGAGGATTGATGCTGCGAGTCCAGAGAGATCCCATATCATCATTGTCATCCATTCCACGAGGATCGTCAAAGAAATATGAGCGTGAGCCTCTTGAGCTTAATATGGCAGGACTGCGGCTCTGGTGAAAAAATAAATAAAGCAAACAGGTTAGTGACTCAACACTGCCATTGTCACTGGATACAGATACAGAGCACAAACTGTGTCACTGACTTTTGTCTTTAGTCTTTACACTTTAGTCAGAGCAGTATAAAGGGGATTATGGTGGTGATGTACCTGTTTATAGTGAACAGATTTGGTGTACACCACATACTGTATTTGAATGGTTTTTACACTACAAAAAACATTTTCTTACTTTGATTTTTTTGTCTAGTTTCTAGTCCAAATATTTACAAATACGGTGTCTATGATATAAAGTGATTTAAACTCCACAGCAAATTCTTTCAATTTAAAAATATTCCTCTGAACAGAAAGATGAATGAAACGTTATTAAAAAACATTTCTCAAATCAAACTTTCTGATTTAATTTATTTTATTATTGAAAGCAGATATGAAACTAGACTGTTTGTAATTTTTGATAGAATTTTAAAGACTTTAATTTTTAATAATACAAAACAATTTACATTCTGTGAGATGTTATAATTATTTCTGAAATGTACTGAATATATTTAAAAATGGAATTTAATCTTGTAACAGCAAAGCTGAATTTTTTGCTTAATCGATCCAGTCTTCAGCTTCACAATATGCAACATTTACTATTATTTTTAATGCTGAATAATTCTTTCTGCTTCTAGAAACTGTGATACGCTTTAATCTGGATGTCTTCATTAAATAAAAAGTTTGAAAGGACATTTTATTCTAATATATTTGTTTCAATATCAATACAGTTTTGGTGTGGCTAATCTTTTTTAGTTCACATGCTATATCATCAGGGCTGGATTAACCGACGGGCATTATGGGCATAGGCCCGTGCGCACTTGTGGCCCCTGCGCGGGGGGGAAATGCTGATTTTGGAGAGTCTATTTAGGCTAAATGCAAATAGTGCAAATAGTGGAATAAGCTAATTGAGTGATTCCCGCCCATCACCGTTTCATTGACAGAGACAACATAACTAAAGAGCGCATTATACAGCAGCGTGAGTAGCGTAGCTCGTAAAGGCAACTTGTTTCTGCGCGATCATGAACCCAGTTCAAATCTAGCGTCTGATGAACTCATTTTTCTTTTCCCCCATTACATATCAGATTTTGCCTACTCTTCATCACGAAGAACACAAGTAGGAATCATTAATAAGTGTCTGTATAATAGAAGACTCAGATTCATAGAACTGAATTGGAAAGGTGTTAAATCCAAATCATATGCAGTTAAAGTTTGTAGAAGTTATGCATTAAAAATACCATTAAATATATATATTTTTAGTACTGCATCAGTGAACTTGAACAAGTATATTAAAATCCATTCATTTTCACTAGTTGTATTAGTATATTTTTTTCAAAGTGTGCTTTAAATGCTTTAAAAATTAGTTAAATCTCAGTAGACTATACGTTTATCATTATACTGAATATCATTTACTTTTAAAATGCGGGTAATACATTATAGATTAATTTTATAAAAAAAATATTATTTTATTCTTATTCTTTAATTTAACAATAGGGGTGCGACCAGGTAGGGGGCCCACAAGTAGAGGTCTGCATTCCTGCAGCTGTACCACGGGAGCCGGTTTTTTTCTCCCCACCGCCTGTTAGCAGGAACGGGTGCAGCAGGTAGAAAACGGGGCGGGTCGGGCAGCGGGATAACAAGTGCTGAATATAAGCGGGAGCAGTCGGGTTCGGACTAAAACCTGGCGGGAGCCGGATACAAAATTTAGTCCCGCGCAGATCTCTACCTACAAGACACTGTGCCCAGGGGCCTCTGAATTCTTAATCCGGGCCTGTATATCGTTATCATTATAGTTGTAGTCCTTGATGTGAATATCTATGTTTTTATCCAAACATGCTAATTAAATTTATGCACATTTCTAGAATACGACATAAACAATTTGCAAATAAAACAGTAGTTTCAACCAAGTAGTCAAAGAGAAATCGTCACTTCCTGATTAACTGGCACCAAATATAAACAGTAAAAAACGGAACTTGCTGCAGTCGGAGGAACTGCGTGGGCATTTTCTCCATTTAATAATTGACTTGCGCCTCAGAAGACAATGTCGACACACAATGAACACGCATTTGAAGGTGTCAGACGCAGAGCACAGATGCTCTTGACAATTCTGGAGGTCATTAATAATTTAATAACACTAATACTGAAATGGTTAAGGTGATTTTGAATGACCAAAACAACATTTGAGATGTTTTACAGTGTGCTCAGCCTGCTGGTTTGTCCATTCACACACGTTTTTATCATATTTATCTTTATCTTTTATAACAAAATTACATAAATTTTTTTAATGCGCACACTGGAATTTGTTCGGTAAAAGTGTTTCCATCGTAGCTTATGTGCATCTTTTTTTATTGAATAAAACGTTGATCCTACTCAGTTATGTGCATTTTCAAAATTCGCATCTTGGCATTTCCATCAACCATTTTTTATGCGCATTTCCAAAATTCGCATAAAAATAGGTGAATGGAAACAGCTAATGACTCTTAAATTAAAAAATATAATAAAGATTATTCTGTCTCTGCAGTTTTCAACAATAGCATATTAGTCAAACAAAAATGGCACCTTCTCCTGCGGAGGCTGGCGAACTCTGAAGATGAGGATAAGTAGACTGGTAGGCAGCAGCTCCCATATGAAAAGAACAACTCCGAAGATGATGTATCCTCTGTCTCCTAGCTCACTCTGAAGATCAGCCTTTAAGGAGGACATTAAACTTCTCAGACTGACAGTCACAGGAAAAAACATTTTTCAATTAGCCTCCGACAAAAAGGCCCACCTGATCAGAGATGTTGTACCAGTCGTAGTCAAAGGCCTCGATTTTATGATCGTTCGACAAAAACAGCACCGCAAGATTGTAACAAGCCCTGCTAGAGAAGAGCAAGATCACACCGGCTCCCAAAACCGCAGTCCGACAGAAATCCTGCAAGCCAAAAACAAAACAAACAGACTATGGATGTCAATGGTTACCAGTAAGAATGCACCGATATGGATTTTTGGGGCGATAACAATAACCGATAAGTCTTAAATTTGGAGGTTGATAACCGATATATTAGCCGATAAATATAAATATTTAAAAATTGTATATTTTTACACAGTGAACAAATGATTTTATTTTAAAAACTTCATAAAAAGTGAGAACTGGTCTTAGAACAAGCTACTCAAAGCAAACAAAGCAATAATTGCCAAGGATTTCCTTCTCTTCACTTAGCAAATAAACTGACTGATGCATAAAAATAATGGGTTAAATAACAAAACGAGATTTTATTAATAAACAAGTTAAATGAATATACTTTAAATAAAATTAAAATGAAAGAACTGAAACCAGCTCGACTGTTCTCAAACAAAATGTTACAGTAATGTACAATTGTTAGTCATTTGACACTTGTCTTACCACACTCAAGCAAAATTCTCTCATGCTTACACAAAGCTATTTATCTTTTATTTACATCAGTTAATAATAGTGGATTTAAGTTGTGCCAGCATGCGTTGACTGCTTCATCAAAGACACAGAATATAAACATTTCATCTTATTTGTGTTTAATTTAATGGAATAATGAAAATATTTTCAGAAGCATGGCATTAAGAATTTAGTAGGGATGCTCTGATCAGGATTTTTGAAGCTGATACGAAGTAACTATTGCGATATTACATGCTAATGCATAAAGCACATTTTCCCTCGAAGTATGTGGAAAAACTCACCTTACCTAAAGGAATAAAGAATGTTGCATATAATCCCTTAAACATGTCTCTTATAACCATTTAGTGTGGACATGTCATGGTCAAAAGCAGTTTTACAGATTCAAAAAAAAATTTAAAAATGGTAAGAAAAATGATATACAATGCAAATGATGAAATAATCATTTAAAATGTCTCACATGTCTGTTTTCGGTAAGTTAAAATGCACACCTATAAATATGTAACTTCTTTACTAAAAGGAAATAGGCCTATACACTTCTGTTTATTGCAATAAGTATATTACAGAAAGTTATATCTATTCATTTAACCTAACAACTGTAATGCTTCATCGATGTGCCTCTAGAGAAATGTTCTCTCTCATCACCATGATTTGCGGGTCTCATGGATCAGCTATGAACATGCAAGAGACTCGTGGAGTTTCCAGCAGAGGTCATACAGTTGCATGAAACACCGGTTACGGCAGCTCAAAACACTGGCTATACAATGCTTCAGACCATCACTCGCGCAAGACGTGCCAATAAACTGTATGAACAGAGGTCACACCACATCTGTATTTAGCTGCTGTGTTGGAAGAACAGCAATCGCTCACACCCCATGCATCATTTCTCTTTTCACTAGATGTAGCGCTGCTGGGTGCGCACATGCATCTCCTCTGCGCAAAAAACATTAAAAAAATCATAAACAATCAGTCGGTTCAGCGATCGGTTAATGAGATCTGCCAGATTGGCGAGTGCCGATCAAGTCATAAAATGTGATTACCGATTTCCAGCCGATTGATCGGAGCATCCCTAGACTTTAGCAATGAAATATTTCTTCTGTGGGTAAATAAATGCCAATTCCATTTGCTATTATCCACCCCAATTTTAAAAACACATATAAGCATGTGCGTTTTGCGGAGTCCCGTAGATAAGAAAGAAAGAACGGACTTTGAAGGAAATAAACAATTTGAGGACAGTTCCATTATAGTGCAGCTGAACTGGAAACTTTATGCCTATACACCAGCCAATCTGAACAAGTTCCCACGTGTGTGCAAGGCAGGGAGTTCTGTACAATTACCTAATATATCGGCTTAAAGATATGAGCTGAATTTTGATGTCGGACCGATAAAGATAACATTAAAAATAGCAATTATTGGTTGATATCGATATGGCCGCCGATATATCGTGCATCCCTATTTACCAGTTTCTAACACTCTTCAAAATATCTTCTTTTGTGTTCAACAGGAGAAAGAAAAACAAACAGGTTTGAAATAGGGTTGGGTCAATAGACAATGCCATCATCCATCGCCAATGACCACTAGACATCACAATGCTGAGCCGACAATGAGATCCTCCACCTCCAACCCGCTTGCGAAAAATACACACTTAGGCCCCGTTTACACTACGTCTTAGTTTTAAAATGGCATTTTAGATCGAAAACAATTCACGTCCACACTGGCGTTTCACCTAGCATTTCTGAAAAGCTCTCTCTCCACAATATACCACTGAAAAGGCCCACAAACAAACACACACTCATGCGCTGCAGCGTCTGCGCACATCTGAGCTCCAGCAGTCAGTGCGCTATGAGAACAAAACCCCAGAGAGCAGTGCATATCGGACAGTTTATCAAGGATGTACTGCTGGATCGCATCTCACTATAGTTGTTAAACATGATATTTAATTAATCTTGTCTATCTCACGACTCTTTGTTCTGTTGAATATATTGGGTAACGTGTCACAGCGTCAGCACACTGCTTTAATCTTTCACTTTCACGCTTGTACTTAGTATTTTAGCGAGTTTGTGGACGCCATTATAACCACACAGATCACTCTGCCTATTCATGCCAGAGTCCTGCGGAAAAAGTGATTGACAGGTGTTAACTTATCTTTATTTATTTATGATTTGGTTATGGGTAAATCAAAAACCATGCGAGTCAGGGAGTTGAAACTGTAGGCTACAAATAATTAATTATGAATTAATTAATTATTCATAAATAATTAATTCACCGCCGCCTATGACGACAATGCCATCGTCCATCGTGATGTTTCAAATTGGACATCATACAATGCCAAATAGGCTGACATCACCCAACCCTAATTTGAAACCAATGGAGGGAGAGTAGATAATGACAGAATTGTCATTTTTGGGTGAGCAATGCTTTTAATACATTTAAACTTCAACATTTTTTTTACTAAAATACATGCAAGACTGAGCCTGGAGTCCTCCATGATTTCTGTTCTTCCTTATAACAACACACCCGAATGCATCACACTTGTGATTACACATTTATATCATTTGTTGATATTAAATGAAAGCAGAATTAGCCGTTGAGTATGCACCTTACTGTGTAGATAAGGGGTAGTCGGTAGTGAGGATCGAGTTAACAGGAGCAGAGATGTGGCCAGACACACAGCTTCCAGAATAAACAGCAGATCATTCACCAGCACCCGAACCAGAACCAGACTCCATGTGTTTTCATCAGCTTTTCCAGAACCGTCATGTTGTCCGAGGCTCGCGCAAACTATGTTGACACACAGGAAAATGACGCTCATGGCTGCATACACACACCGAGCCGTCCGTCTACAAGTCAAAGTTTACACGCAAACACACACAAGTCTCATTAAACAGATGATATCAATTAATATGCATGTACAGCAGTGATTGTCAGCACAGCAAACTACTAAATAATTGATTCTCATTGTGATGAAGTAATATTGATATTTAAATCCCCCAAAATTTATCTTTCACTGTTTTCAGTTGAGGAATTTTTTAAAAATCTATAATGTGTACTAACCTGTTTACTCAAAATAAGCTTTGTAATTCAGTCAGTTTTAATATAGAGGTTTCAAACTATGTTCATTTTCAAACAATAAATATCACGTGGCGCTCTGTGACAGATTGCATTAGGATAAAATAAACATCACCGAACAACAGAAGGTATGTTGAAACAATGCACTTCCGTATCATGATGTGTCATGTAATCACTCAACCAGTGTTTCAACAACAGACAGACATCAATACAGCAGCTTGTCACGTCCTTTAATATTTACCTCAGAAAAGTAATTAAATGTCCAAAACTGTTGACTCTACTTAACCTGTTCTTGACTGATAAAGGCATTTTTGATTAATTACAGCATGCTTTTGTTTATTAACAGGATTTAAATATTTTTTTTTATAAACAAGTGTAAACCAAACTCAGTACATTGTTATTATAACTTTATTAATACAAAAACTTCCTTACGTGTAATATGTAATGTACCAACTGGAGTTCCTTGTACAATTTATATAACAAGTTAATCTAATTAAATAAAATTTTTATTTGCAGACCGAAACCAAATCCTTTCTAAAATGATTTGAAATAAGCAAACAAAGTAAAAACAATAAAAAAATTCATAAATAAAATATTTATTTTAATTCTCTCCCTCAGCAAAAGTTTTTTTTCTGAAAATCTAATGTTTCTACTTTTTTAAATATCTACATTTTATTGCATTATTTTTGACATTTTATAAAAAATATCTGATATATTGCTAGTTATGTAAAGTTCTAAAGTATATATATATATTTTTTTTTACTTTTAATAATACAGTTGCAATCAGAATTATTAGCATCCCTAAATTATTAGCCCCCCTTTTTATTTTTTCCCCCAATTTCTGTTTAACAGAGAGAAGATTTTTTCAACACATTTATAAACATCATAGTTTCAATAACTAATTTCTAATAACTGATTAATTTTATCTTTGCCATGATGACAGTAAATAATATTTTACAATTTTCAAGACAATTCTACAGCTTTAGATGACATTCGAAGGCTTCACTAGGTAAATTAGGTTAACTAAGCAGGATAGGGTTATTAGGAAAGTTATTGTAGAACAAGAAAATATATAGCTTAAAGGGGCTAATAATTTTGACCTTAAAATGGTTTTTAAAAAATTAATAACTGCTTTTATTCCAGCCGAAATAAAACAAATAAGACTTTCTCCAGTAAAAAAATATTTTCAGACATACTGTGAAAATGTCCTGAATCTGTTAAACATCATTTGGGAAATATTCAAAAAGAAAAAAATAAGGGGGTTTAATAGTTTTGCAACTGTAGTTTCAGTAAAATGTGAGTAAGTAGAATGTTATTCTATTCAGTAAATCACAAACAACAAGAAAGGTCTCAGGGCCTTGCCCTTGAATACTGTTATTCACAATGGAGTAAAAAAGGTTGAGAATTAGTGATGTATGTGAAAGTACTCACAGTCCTTTGCTGGGATCTATGTTGAATACACTTCTAACTTTGAACAGCTCCTGTCAAAATGAAATATTGTTATTAGGGAGTGGATTGGTTCTTCAACTGTGCAAACACATGACATCTTTGTTTATGAACCTTCACTTGTCTTACCTGAGTGAAGTAAAGGTTGAAGAGACTCAGGGTGAAAAACTGCAAACAAACTGGGAAGCAATAAAGGAGCCAGTAGAGCGGAGTGGGCAGATGGTTGGCAGCAAGGGCATCGTGGAAATAAAACGAAAAGAGTGTTGTGCGAAGCGCAGCCCAGAACAGGCAAAGAAAAAGAAATATACTCTGGTAGCTCCAGCGTTTATGTCGAAAGAGTAAAAGCAGCCAAAGCTGAATGTATACGATTAGAAATAAGCCCCCATAAAGACAGGTGTAGAGAACCGTGACCCCCAACTGCACTGATGGGGCCACGGCTGGTCTCATGGGGGACGGTGGAACAGAAGTGTGCATTGTGATGAGGAATGTTAAAAATATATAATACACAAAGCCTTAAAATAAAAGTAAACTAAACCGGTGTAAAATGTCAAGATATTTCATATTAGTAAAATGATTAAACAAAACTCAGCCATGTTTGACTGTAATATTATGAATTATCATTTGTCTGATTTGTTTATTATCACATAATATTAATAAATCCAGGTTTTAAAAAAACGACGACGAAAGTCTGAAATGCCTTTATCAGAATTCCTCTTGATAATCTGTGATCAGCACCTTCAAAACAAAAACGAAAGCGTTTGTTAAAAACGCAGTAAAGTTTTACATTCAACAATTCACACTGATTCACGCAGACTGCAAAACAGAAAATAAAAACATCTCGTCCGAAAACAAAGTCTCCTAATTAACTGTAACGTTAAATGATCAGGGGTTTTGACAGACGCGATGACAGCTCAACCGTTTCCTCACCAAGTTAAAAAGGTTCATCTTCCGAGTAGAATTTGTGTAACGTCACAAATTATAACACTTTTCACTTTTACCTAATTTATAACAGTTTAAAATCTGAACAATAATAACTTCAGAATGACCTAAAGTGGCTAGCTGAGCGGCTAACGTAGCTAGATTGAGTTTAAAATCGATTTGCTAGTTCACAAGTCGAGCCGGTTTTTGATGTAAATAAGCGACACACACGTTTAAAATCCCCTTAATGTAATAAAATTAATAGATTCAACTATACCTTATGAACGACTAATACAGTGTTACAGACGCAACAAATACTGTAAATCCTTTCCTTCATCACTTGGGTCACATTCCTGTTTATGCACTGCGTTATCAAACCGACTCATCGCTGATGGCGACATCAAGCGGCGCTCGCTGGTAATGAGAAACGTAAACAAAAGTTTTTTTCTCTTGTAAAGACCACGCCCCGTTTGTAGCGTCACTAGTGGTGGGCGTGGTCTGCAGGCAACAGTATGGGTCTCTCATAAAATCTTACAAAACTTACTACTTAACTTATTAGAGCAGGCGTGCCCAAACTTTTCTTATAAAGAGCCAAAATCTAAGCTTGATAGAGAGCTCTGAGCTGAAAGTAAATATAACAAACTGTGGAAAGTTGCCATGGGTAATTTCCTCATTTATTTCAAAATATCTATAAATGAATAGCAAAAATTACTTCAACCGTATTTACTAATGCATTATCATTTTTGTTAACAAACTTATTACAATAAAACCACTTTATAAAATTCAATTTGTAAAACAATGGAGTTCAATGCTGAATACGCCAGTCATGCTGAACCTGCCTTTGCCTTGATTTGCACACTGATGTCTTCTGCTTTTCCCCCTATTCATTAAGTGAAAGTGTGTACCTTTTTAAAAAAAAATCTGATTCATTTACAACATTTAATTGAATCATTTAATTGTATTTTTTGTTGCTCAACAATAAACCAACTAACAAAAGCTTATATTAATAAATGAGAATCTCTGTTAAAGGCATTCCCTGACCCTTCCCAATCATTTATTCCTCTGACAGGCCAAATCAAAGGATACAAAGGGCCAGCTCTGGCCTGCATCTCTGTTATAGAGGCTACGAGGGATCAAAATGGCACAAATATTTTTTGAGAAACATTTCTGCTAGTAATAATAACAATAATAAAAACAATATTTAATAATAATAATAATAATAATAATAATAATAATAATAATAAAAATAAAACATTAATAATAATAATGATGATGATAATGATAATAATATAATTAATCTACCATATGGAAAATGGCAGCTAAATTTCAAGAGGGTGACGCAGTGGCGCAGTAGGTAGTGCTGGCGCCTCACAGCAAAAAGGTCACTGGTTCGAGCCTCAGGCTGGGTCAATTGGCGTTTCTGTGTGGAGTTTGCATGTTCTCCCTGCACTTGCGTGAGTTTCCTCCAGGTGCTCCGGTTTCCCCCACAGTCGAAAGACATGTGGTTCAGTTGAATTGGATAAAACTGTCTGTAGCGTATGAGTGTATGTGGGTGTTTCCCAGAGATGGGTTGCAGCTGAAAGGGCATCCGCTCTGTAAAAAAGTGCTGGATAAGTTTGCGGTTCATTCCGCTGTGACGACCACAGATTAATAAAGGGACTAAGACGACAAGAAAATAAATAAATGAATTTCAAGAGGATAAATACAATACTTATAATAAAAGAAAACCATTTAAACACAGGCTTGCAATGAATATTTCAATAAATGAAACCAATTTTTTTTCAATGTGTTCTTTTGTCAAGAAGAGGAATATGAATCTCACACATCTATTCTATTTTTTTGTTCTTTGATCTTACACCAAACGGCTTCAAATTTGTACATCTATTTTTTATGTTCTTCAGTTTGTGTGATATTTCTGTTATTTTTTTCTTTAGATAATGTTTTGATCCTGCTTTGTATCATAGGCATACACTTCATATCTAACATTATTCAAATTTCTATTTATATCTGCAAATATATTTACTTTGGATTTACTTATATCATTTTTGTCATCACTTAAAAATCTCCAATAAAATCATTATAACTCATAACATTTTTTAAATAAATCGATCTTTTTAAATTAAAAAAATATAGCCTATTATTAATTTGAAAATACAGGATATACGAGGTAAAAACTTTGCATTACCGCGCATGGCCGGTGGGGGAGCCCTTAGTCAAAGTCACACTCCTGTTGTTGACAACAGGAAACGGCGGTTAGTTCAATTTTGCGCCATCAATAACCGTCATGTCAGCTGTCATTTATTCCTGTTCGTCATCATCATTTTTTGTCTGCATTTCAGAACAAGATTTATTAGGTAATCGCTAAATGGTTAAACAAATATCCACACAAAATAAACATAAGCCTAACCGTTTGTTTAAGGACCGAAAAAACATATATTTTTAATAACTTGTCGTTTCAAAAATTCAATGTTTCGCAGAAGCGGTCTGTGCAGATTCGCAGGCTGTGAGTCAGAGCGGTTTATAATGCATGAACTGATTGCGTGTTACTAGGCGAGGTTGTTCTTCCTCACTTTTTCCTCTCTCTCTCTCTCTCTCTCTCTCTCTCTCTCTCTCTCTCTCTCTCTCTCTCTCTCTCTCTCTCACTCATTACTCACTGTACCGCACTGTTGTAGTTTTGCAGCCACGTCGCAGAGAGAGGCAGCATCGCTTTTACAAACCCCCTTCTCTTCTCTGTAAACGCCTAACTGGTCCGACAACACGTTTATCTCCTCGCGCTGCGTTCGTCAGACGTTTGTTTACACCTTTATATTTTTAAAAGAGTCACTCGTAACAGATACATTTGCAGTAGTTTACGGCTGTGGTTATGGTGAGTAGCTTGTGTGCTAACCGGGGTTTCAAACTTGCTTGCTTAACGTTAGTGTTTTAAACGGTTACTGCTTATTTCTTTAGCATTTAAGCAGTAAACTCTTTCCTAGTCTTTTAGCGGTAATTACAGTATTTACGTTTTACTTGCTAACAAGCTTTAGACATTAAGGAGCATTTATCTATGTATCTATCTATCTATCTATCTATGTATCTATCTATCTATCTATCTATGGACAATTAAACAAACTTTTATGCATTTACAATACAATACAAACACGTTTATATACGAACTACATTATCATGTGTATTATTAGCCTGTTTATCTGTCTATCTTTGTCTATCTTGTAGTGTAAAACAGTTTTATAATTAATAATATACATGTGTTCCAACGGATAAAGACTACATATACAAACAAATTTAATTCCATATTCATTACACGTTTGTACACCATTATATTCTTAGTAAAGTCAAATAAAGAGATTATTGTGCATGATTATACAGTATCTGTCTGTCTGTCTGTTTACATTTACAACATTGTAAATACTCTATGCATTTTAAATGTAATAATAACAAGCAGTGCATAATATATGCAAATGACTAATTCATTACATGTGTGTTACATTATGTGAATTGTGCAGTGTATTATACAATGATATTGTGTTTTTTATGCATTCAATTAATATTATAGGAGCCAGAGGAGATACAAGGACGTAGATCAGCTGAACATATGACAGATGAGGAAGAGAATGAGAAAGCAACATCGGAGAGGAAGGATGATGCAGAGGAATCCCGCAAAGCAGGGAGACCGCCAATGTCTCGCATCCCTACCTTTCAAAGCTCAGTGGGCCGCAAGCGAGTCACCATCCAGAATGCAGAGTCATCGCCGAAGATAGATGGGTCCAGCCAGCCGAGCCAAAAAGAGAGAGCTGGCTTTACAGAGGCTGGAAGAGTGAAAATGTCAGTATCCGCAGGGAGAGAAACAGCACTGCCCATTCCATCAGCTCGTTTAAATACAAACCCTGCTGATGATCTCTCTCAAACTGATATCTTGGAGCACACCCCCACTGTTTTAGCTCATGAAAAAGATCAATGCCTTGATCAAAAGTCTGAGATTACAAAGGACTCTGATCAGGATGATGTTTCACTTCAACGACCCCCACTCAGGAGTACATGTGAGACGTCTGGTCATGTTGTAGAGCCCGTTTCTGAGTTTGAAACCCAAAATGGGGAGGCTGTCTCAGAAGATGAGCACATATCAGCCCATGGGGCTGTTGTAGAGGATTTGAGTTCCTGTTCTTCTGCTGAAAATGAAGCCTCTGGTCAAGATTGTGAAGAAACTTTGAGAGAAGACATAAAAAAAGAAACCTCATCTCAACCATGTCGGACAGAAGAAAATCTTGTTGTAGAGAATAATGGGAAGCAATGCTTTATTCCAAAGAAGGAGGATGCATCCATAATTAGTGGTCAAGATGAGACTGCCAAGATAGAGAGGCCTACAGACAGTAAAAAATGTTTTAAAGAAACTGAACAGCAAATTAAACCAGCCAAATCTACTCACATAAAACACACCAAAGACAAGACATTTACACCCTCAAAGGTGCGTTGAAACATATTTCATAACATGCAATAAACAAAGTTAATGGTCCTAGCAGCATGCTAATGTGTTCATACAAAGACAACAAATTTATAATCTTAAATATTAAACTCCTTGAAAAATCTGCTAGAAATATACTATATTTATTATTTTTTTGATTCTGCAGTACGAATATCTAAACATACTACAATATTTATACATTTAATTTGTTACTTTAAACTTACTTAAATATGTAAGACTTGAAGACCTGTTTTCTGAAAGATACATCAAAATAAAGCAAGGTTTTGCTTTGAATAAGCTAAAATATCTGCCATTAGGGTTAAAATAATCTTGTTTAGCTTTTGGTTTAATTATTTTTTTTCTGAGAATTTTTTTTTCAAGATATTTATTCTTGTTTAGGACAAAGTGATAAGAATTTTCTTCTTTTCAGAAAACCGGACTTAATATCTTAATATAACACTGTATGTCTTTAGATATTTTTACTGGAAAACAAAACTAAAATACTGAGAAAAAAAGAAATACACTGCAAGTGCAAGACAAGCCTACAGAACAAATTGTCTTTCTCTGAACTCATTCGACCTTTTGCTTTGCATAAGTATGCAAACATGAAGTAATTGAGACTAGTCGCCCTAAAGTGTTTGTTTTGTCCTCGAAGACTGATCAGAATTTCAACAGAAAATATATGTATAAAATTAAATTATCACAAAACTGCAATTTTGTCGCTAAAATAAATCTAAATGTATGTTATTGGAAAAGTGTCTGTTTATATATTTGCTCAACTTTATTTTTTGAAATTGATTTTTGAATTGTTTTAATAGACAAAAGGAAGGAGCTGTGCATGTTTCTGGCTCTTGCCATCTGTTCTCCTTCTTTTGGGTGGATTTGCGTTGCATATCTGGCAGTATGGAGTGCCTAAATCTGTGTCACAACTGATGTCGCAACTGGAGCTCCACTGGTTGGAAAGTTTCTGGATGGCTCAAGAGACATGCAGATCTGACTGCAGGTGACAAAATATGACTTCTTAATATTTCTAAACATTAAAATTTACAAATCTGAGACATTATTGTTTAAATGTGTTTTTAAACGTTCCTTATCAGGCTTACGCTTGTTGAGAGCGTCCCTGAGGGCCTCAACTTCCCCTCCGGCTCGCCACACCTGCCAAGCATTTCAGAAAGTTGGATTAATTTACTAAACAAAGCAAACAGCTCTGTCCACATTGCTGCTTTCTATTTCACACTTCGAGATTCAGACCTGGGGCTTACAGAGCCCTCGTCTGTGCTGGTATGTGGTTTTGTGGATATTTAACTATGCATAATTATGAATTTACACACTCATAAGTTTCGTGAACATTTACTACCTGCATAATATGATCTAATCGGATATGGCTAATAACGTTTCTGTTTATGTTGAACGGATAATAATTTGTATCATTTCAACAGGGAAAAAAAGTGTTTAACCAACTGAAGCAGCTTGAACCAAAAGGAGTGAAGTTGAAGATTGCTGTAAACGCCCCTCAGCCATACATTGCAGACACCGATGAACTGGTAGCAACAGGTACAACTGCTTGCTTATTGCATGTTTGCATTCAGAATGTGAAGGCATACTTAAAGGTTATATAGAATACATTGATACAGTATATTAAATTGTTCTTTAATACAATTGAACATATTGTTCTTTAATGGGGTGGCTTAGTGGTTAGCACTGTCACCTCACAGCAAGCAGGTCGCTGGTTCGAGTCCCGGCTGGGGCAGTAGGCATTTCTGTGTGGAGTTCGCATGTTCTCTCGTGTTCATGTAGGTTTCCTCCAGGTGTTCTGATTCCCCCCACTGTCCAAAGTCCACTGCTATAGTCTATATGAGTGTGTGTAAATGTGTGTTAGACAGGTTTGTATCTTGTTTTCCAGTACTGGATTGCAGCTGGAAGGGCATTCGCTGCATAAAACATGTGCCAGAATAGTTGGCGGTTCATTCCGCTGTAGCGACCCCTGATAAATAAGAGACTAAGCCAAAGGAAAATGAATAAATGTTCTTTGGTGTCCATTTCCAACTCTAGGAATTGTCCCTAATATGATATGGCTGGTTTTGACCAACCACTTTGGAAGTGTTTTAATATTAATGAGCTCTGCTATGACACTCTGCAGCTTGTATCAGTTACAGATGATCACACACAAACATACTCTGTAAAATATTCTCTGAAATACACACACGCAAAATAATCATACTTAAGTTGTCAATACATATTTTAACAGAATAAGTAGATTCCTTGTTCAATGACAAACTGAAGTCATGACGTGGTTTATTTTAGCTTGAATGAGTGAGTGAGCTATCTTTAAGCTACCTTAACCTGTAACTAGCCATCTAGTTTGCTTCTGAGCTGTGTTGTGGATGAAATATAGGCAAAATTATAATTATACTTGACAAAAGGGGTAGACAGAGATGTATTTAGGGTTGTTTTTTGTGGGTTTTAATTAATATCGACCTCTGCATAAACAGATGAGTTATACAAGTGTATTGCTATTTTTAAACTCCAGACAAAAACAGTAAGATCTGAGTGACCTGATGTATAAACGTTCATTAAACACTTATATTCAGCATTCTACAATGTTTGTTGCCACTGTAGAAATGTGCAGCATTTCACAATATACACATCAAACTAAGAAAATATACATTTAAACAGACCTTATGCAGACCTTCGCAGGACTTTTAGGAACTTGTGTTCAAAATAAAAATTCAACATGCATCTTAGTAAGTATAATGCAAGCTTAGATAAACTTAAAAATAAGGGATTTTTTTTTATTATTGACAATAATTGTAATATCACCAGAAAACTTTGTGGCCAATCAAACTCCTATTGCTCCTTAAGCTATGGTCCTACTGACTTTACTTGGCTTGTATAATTCAGTCTGTTGATTTACATGAGAATGTGGAAACAATGGTGTTTGAGGAGCACGATATGTCATTTCATGTACTGGTAAAACTCATATTATTCAGTTATGCCTAGATATATCCAGATTTTCATTCTATGGCACCTTTAACGATTCTAAATTGAGTTTCGCAGGCCTTCTACAATAGATTTACTTCCATCCTAGGTCAACACACTTCACATATTTAACATTGCTGTGCAATCTTCTTTCTCGCAGTGTATGAAACTCATCCAGTCTATCAAAACCCTTTTTTAAGGGCCTAGTCTTTTGTATTTGGTCTGCTTGCATTTCGTGCTGCAAACAAAAGCACATGACCATATCTGAATTTCAGCTTCAAAGGCTTCCTCAGTGCTTGTGTACACAGTAACACTGGTGTTGGATTATCAGATCAGTTCAAGCCCTCATCCTTTGGACGTGCATGCAAAGTGGATTTGCTTTGGCAGTGCACAAAACAGCGCCGTCTTAGCGCGTTTTTAGCTATTTAGGCTTCAGCTCAGCTCAGTCAGAGTAAAAAGTGTTCAAAGAAAGCCCATAAAGACTATAGGCTAGCTTTATGCAAATCTGTCACAAACTTACTGAGGTTTGTACATGAATTAAGACTGTAAGTATTGACAGTTTGTTTTAGGCTGTTTAGGATCTTTCTCTTCAGAATACAATGACGTATACTTTGTTGTACACTTTGATCTTTGTAACTTTGTAAACCTTTTACATTTACAATCCACTGTATTGTAGCTTTCATGTGGGTAAATAAAGGTAAAAGCATAATAGGTGCTCTTTTAAAATGGTAAATGCTTCAGTGGCTCGGAATGAATGATATGCAGCCATTTTCTTTCAGCTTACTTGCTCTGTGCTTTCTCTCAGGGGCTGAGGTCAGGGGAGTTGACCTACAGAGCATCACTGGAGGCATTTTGCACACTAAACTATGGGTTGTGGATAAGAAACATGTATATTTAGGAAGTGCAAACATGGATTGGCGTTCTCTTACCCAGGTACATCTGATTCTGTAAACTGTGTCCATCATTGCTCTATGACCATGTAAATAAGAAAATGTTTGTATTCATTATTATATAGTGCAATTAATTAGGCTATTATATTAAAAATTAAAACCCATTAAAAATGAATCAATTTTTAATGTATGTGCTAAATTATAATCAATATTTCTAATAGGTCAAAGAGGTTGGAGTGGCTTTAGAAGACTGCGGCTGTCTAGCGCAGGACGCTTCACGAATTTTTGACGTTTACTGGGACATCGGCGCTCAGAAGAATGGATCTCTACCTCCTTTCTGGCCGGGCCGTTTCTCCGCTCTCTCCAGTTCTAAGTACCCATTAGCTGTTAAATTCAACGGTGTCCCTGCACGTGTCTATTTGTCTGTGAGTTGTGTTTCTCTCACAAGTTGACTCCATTTGTTTGGTGTGGTTGTTTTGTTATCCCTATTCACAATATGCATTCATATTTTTAGAGCATGTTTTGCAATCATTTTAATGACCCTATTCACTTTTCCACTCATCTTTTGGCTCTTATACTGTTTCATTTTCATCTGCTCCATCTGTCTTTTTTTTGTGTGTAAAATTGTTTGTCATGGTGACACTTTTAAAATTCTGAAAAACAGTGCTTTGTCAATAATACTTTGCATGGAAAGTGTAAATGGCACACAATATTAAGTCACTGGCCACTTTATTAGGTACATCTTTTTAAATCTGCACCACGAAACAGCCTTGGAATAGATTCAACATGGTGCTGCTGGAAACATTTCTGAAGAATTGGTTCAATGCAGACATGATAGCATAACACTGTAGAACTTTCAATAGCACAATCTTGATGTAAATTTCCATTTTCAACACAGCTCAAAGGAGATTAATTGAATTGAGATCAGGTGATTGTGGAGGCCATTTCTGTACAGTGAAGTTATTGTCATGTTCAAGAACTATGCTCGACACGCTTTGAGCTTTGTGACATGCTGTGTTATTCTGCTGGAAGCCATCACAAGATGTGTACGCTGTGGTCATAAAGAGATGGACATGGTCAGCAAACACACTAAAGTAGGTTGTGCTGTTTAAACAATGTTCAATTGGGGCCCAGTCAAATACCCCCACACCATAACATCAGTCTGAACCATTAATACGAAGCAGGATTTAAGCTAAATTATGACCCTATCATGTAAATGTCACAGCATGAAAAGAGACAGCTTTTTATAGTATTCTGTTGTCCAATGTTGGTGGACCACTGTGAGCTGTAAGTCTAGTTTCCTGTTCTTAACCTACAGAAATAGCATATGGTGTGATCTGCTGTTGTAGCTCATCTGCTTCAAACTTCCACTTTTCGGTTCTAACGATTTATATGATACCTCAGTTATGACATGGTTTATGAGTTAATGTGGCATTTCTATCAGCTTGATATAGACTGGACATTCACCTCGGACCGCTGGCATCAACAAGACATTTTGCCCACCAAACTGCTGCTCCTTTGATATTTTTTTTTCTGTCTATTTATTGTAAATCCTTAATATGGTTGTAGGTGAAAATTCCAGTAAATCAATGTTTTTTGCCATGTGATTGATTTTAACTTTGCTAAACTGGTTTACCTAGTAAAGTGGACAGTGAGTGTACATGGCCTCTAAATGTTTTCATTAATTTCTACACTCACTGGCCACTTTATTAGGTACACCTGTCTAACTGTTCATTAACGCAAATTTCTAATCAGCCAATCACATGGCAGGCAATCACAAAGCATTTAGGCATAGAGATATTGTCAAAATTATCTGCTGCGGTTTAAAGCGAGCATAGAAATCCGGAAGAAAAGATATTTAAGTGACTTTAAACGTGACATGGTTGTTGGTGCCAGACAGGCTTGTCTGAGTATTTCAGAAACTGCTGATCTACTGGGATTTTCACGCACAACCATCTCTAGGGTTTAGGCCGGAAAAAGAGAAAATGTCTGAAAAATATCCATTGAGCAGCAGTTCTGTGGGCGCAAATGTCTTGTTGATGCCAGAGGTCAGAAGAGAATGGCCATACTGGTCCCAGCTGATAGAAAGTCAACAGTAACTGAATGAACAGTATGCAGAAGAGCATCTCTGAATGCACTACATGTTGAACCTCGAGGCGGATGGGCTACAGCAGCAGATGAACACACTGGGTGCCACTTCTGTCAGTTAAGAACAGGAAACTGAGGCTACATTTGACAAAGGCTCACCAAAATTGGACAATAGAAGATTAGAAAAAAGGTTGCCTGGCCTGATGACTCTCAATTTCTGCTGCAACATTCAGATGGTAGGGTCAGAATTTGGCATCAACAACATAAAAAGCATGAATCCATTCTGACTTTTATCAACTGTTCAGTCTGGCGGTGGTGATGTAATAGTGAGGATATATTTTCTTGGCACACTTTGAGCCCATTAGTACCAACTGAGCATCGTGTCAATGCCACAGTCTACCTGAGTATTGTTGCTGACCATGTCCATCCCTTTATGACTACTTCCAGCAGGATATAGCGCCATATCATAAAGCTTGAATCATCTCAGACTGGTTTCTTGAACATAACAATGAGTTCACTGTACTCAAATAGCCTTCACACTCACCAGAACTCAATCCAATAGAGCACCTTTGGGATGTGGTGGAACAAGAGATCATGGATGTGCAGCCGACAAATCTGCAGGAATTGCGTCATGCTATCATGTCAATATGGACTAAAATCTCTGAGGAATATTTCCAGTACCTTGTTGAACCTATGCCATGAAGGATTAAGGCAGTTCTAAAGGCAAAAGGCGTTCCAACCCGGTTCTAGTTACTTGTACCTAATAAAGTGGCCGGTGAATGTATTTTCAATATCACATGAAAATGTTTGACTTGTTGTTTTAGAGTTCGCCTCCTCCTTTGTCATCATATGGGCGTTCTGATGACCTGTCAACCATCCTGTCAGTAATTGCTGATGCTGAACGGCTCATTTATGTGTCAGTGATGGACTACCTTCCCATGTCCGAGTTCACAGACCCCATTCGGTAATCATCAGTTTGAGAAGTCATACATTTGATTATTGTGATGTTTTTCATTTTTGCTTATGTTTTTACTGTGTTCTTTCCGCATATAATGTATTTTATGTCTTGTAGGTTTTGGCCTCTCATTGACTCGGCCCTCCGTGAGGCTGCTTGTACCAGAGGTGTTGAAGTCAGGCTGTTGGTCAGTTGCTGGAATCAGTCTCCTGGTGCCATGTTTGTCTTCCTCCAGTCTTTATCGGTTCTCAACAAGCCGCCTCTGAGCTGCAACATACATATCGTGAGTTTAGCATGCTCTGGGCATTTTGCTTTTTAAATTCAGGCATCACTGGGGATTTCACGCGTGAACATTTAATTTCACAGAAAGTCTTTGAAGTACCGTCAACACGAGAGCAGCAGAGAATTCCGTTCGCACGCGTCAACCACGCCAAGTACATGGTGACTGATCGAGTTGTTTACATCGGTATGTTAGCAGTTTCCCTGTGCACTCATTTCACAGCATGATCTCACTTCAATATTGCAGCAACCTGACGGCAGGTTTGGCACTGCATGATGAAAACCTGCCAACAGAAACAGTCCATGTCTAGATTCACAATTGCAGCATTGTGAATGTGGGTTTTAAAATAAAGCGAGTGTCAGATTCATAATCCTGTTATTGTATTGTGTTTTCCAGGAACGTCCAACTGGTCTGAGAATTACTTCACCCAGACGGCAGGGGTTGGGCTGGTTGTGAATCAGACAGGTTCTGCAGTCGGGCAGGGCCAGCAGACTGTTCAGACGCAGCTGCGGGAGATTTTCCAGAGGGACTGGCATTCAGAATATGCCCAAAGCCTCAGTGATGTACATGCAGAGCATTGTAGTGGAAAAAAGCTTACATAATGCACCGGGCTCTTTTATTTGTTATGTTGCTATGCACTATCATAAAAAACAACAACAATATCAACAACAGAAACCAAAAACTCTTCCCTGCGGCATTTCTGCCAACTGATAACTTATTATTGCTGTGTGTATTTGCAAGAAGGATGCTGTGCATTTTTAATGTTTGTTATAAATATGGCATACATTTGTTATTGTTTAGTTTTTTCTTTGATTGTATATTTGAATTATGTGACATTTGCCAGGATAAGGACGACATCCTTGAGCAAGCACTGATCTATGATGTTGAAATGGTTCAAAACATGCATGTAAATGAAATATTGTTGTAATAGGTGCCTTGGCTGTGAAGTTTGTTTTCAAAATAAAACTACTTTTCAGTAGTTTTCAGTTTTATGCTTTGTAATTAATGTCACTATTTTAAATAATTATTTATGTTTAACATTGGTGACACAGTGGCTCAGTGGTTAGTACTGTCGCCTCACAGCAAGAAGGTCACTGGTTCGAGTCCTGGCTGAGTCGGTTGGCATTTCTGTGTGGAGTTTGCATGTTCTCCCTGTGTTTGCGTGGGTGTCCTCTTGATGCTCCAGTTTCCCCACAGTCCAAGACGTGCACTAAAGGCGAATTGAATAAAGTAAATTGGCCCTTGTGTATGAGTATGCATGTGAGAGTATATGGGTGTTTTCTAGTACTGCTTTGTAAAACATGTGCCGGATAAATTGGCGATTCATTCCACTGTGGAGACTCCTGATGAATAAAGGGCTTAAGCCAAAGGAAAATAATTCATTAATTTTCTTTTTGGCTAAGTCCCTTTATTAATCCGGGTTGCCACAGCGGAATGAACTGCCAACTTATCCAGCACCTTTTTAAGCAGTGGATGCCCTTTCAGCCGCAACCCATCTCTGGGAAACAAAGGAAAATTAATGAATGTTTATTGTTGGAAGAGTTTATTAATGCATCTAATTCAGGGGTCATCAACGGTGCCACATGATCACATGAGTTGCCTGCGGGCCTGTTCTAAAAATAGCTCACCATAGCACCTTATACCAGTAAGCTGCATCGAATATTTTTTGTAGCTATTCTTTTTAAATCACACTTGGATTGGTGTAAAATTGATTATGACATTAAGTTATATACATAAAAAAATCTATTTCAGACAATTGAAGTGTTTTCTATTTTGTTAAATCATTGTTGACAACTATTGTGAGAAATAATTAAAGTGATCAATGTCTTCACATAGATGAATATCATTATTTATTAATCATAACATATAATAAAACATAAATTGAGGAAATTTATTATTTAAGAAGTGTTTATCAAACTGGTTGCCCTTCACATTAATCTGTACCCAAGAAGTAGCTCTCAGTTTTAAAATCGTTGGTGACCCCTGATCTAATTAATTCATTCATTTTCTTTTTTGCGTAGTACCTTTAATAATCAGGGGTCGCCACAGTGGAATGAATCGCTGGTTTAATGCATCTAATTAATTAATGATTTTATGTATGGGTTGTTAACACTAAAACTACTTCGGTTTTTTTATTATGTATACAACAACTAAAATAGTACATAAACAATTATCTAATGAAATTGCAAAAACAAAAATGGCCGTATAAACAAATAATAAAACAAAAAATATTTCAAACCAGCAATAAGTTTAAAACTACAATAAAACTGCGATAGTATCTCAGCAATACTAAAATTACACTGATTCTATAAAACAAACGTGGTACAAAAATAGTATTTCTGTCACATTTCAGAAAAAGAAGCTAGCTTATTCAGTTTTACCTCTTAAAAGTGTCAATTTACAGCTTCAAAATGTAATTTTACCATTTTTCAAATATATGAAAAAATATTTTTTAAAAATCGACGACAGAACTTCGGCTGATGTTTTGTCATAAAACCCACACAAGTCCTCCACCGACACTAGGCTTTTACAGTAAAAATCTATGGTGCCTAAATATGCTGTCTAGTTAGGCTGCTCACTCGGTTTTGAAACGCAGCCCGCGTCTTTTCTGCGCAGGAAGTGAAGGCACGGAGAAAGGAAGACGTTAATAATGACACGAGAAAGAAGCCCTGCTCTATGGCTTCACCCTCAACCAAGTGTTTCTCGTAAAATGCCGGTGTGTCACAAAATACTCTTACTTTTATGGCTACTTCACTTTTCTTCCGTATATTCAGATATAACGGACGGGAATGCGGAGCACTTAAAGCGGGAGCACTCGCTCATTAAGCCATATCAGGGTGAGTAGCTGCTGTAGCCTCCTGCTAGTAGTAGAATGATAATAATACTGTACTTTTGGGCTGTCTTCACCTCATTTAACTATCTCTAAACTGTTTTAGGGAGTTTTGTTCACTAAGCTGGGTGTGATGTCAGCTAAGTTATCTCCTAATGTCATGACTATGTATTTTATTGGGAACTTGTAAGCTCAATCAGGAGTACAAGCAGGCTACATTAAGTAATACAACTCCAGTGCAAACAACTCCAGCAGCTCCTTTATTTGAACAGGTGAGGGCAGTTTGGATTTTAAGGTGCAGGTTGTTGTAAGGGAATCTGTGAAATCATGCAAACTGCCCATAAACTACTTAACTGAAGAAACTGATTATATTTTGATGAATGTTCTGACGAGTGTTATACATTGGGGTCCAAATATCTAATCAGAAGTGAAAGTCTTGTGTGATCTATATTGTATAGTACACGTTTTCTACACGGGTTTGTGTAAAACTTGATAATCCTGTTCTCCAGCATGATAAAATGAACCAAAGAGGATCTAATACTAGTTTAAAACAAAAACGTGACCATTCATACAAGTCACATGATCTGTGTCACAGGTCCAAAATAGCTCATGTTCATTCAGAAACTTTGTGCATTTCCAGTTTTACTGTAATAAAAATAAGATTCGATTTCATTAGCAGGAAATAAATGCCACAAATTAATAAAATATGACCTATTTTCTATTTGAATATATAATTATAAAACATAGACCTTTATTTAAGTTTTTTTTTTGTAATTGGCTTGTTCATAAATGGTGGTCATAAATTTGCACACTTTCCTACTATGTATTTGGTAAAAACATTATGAGATGCACTAAGTCTAAATTTAAAAAATTGACAAATTTGACCACATGGTGAATACAGCACATCTGAATTAGTCAAATTACAAAGATCAACATGATATAGAATTAACTTTTGGTTAAAGTGAATAGGGCTGGGTGATTAATAGAAAAATAATCGACATTCAGAACCTATAATCGATCTAATTTTTCCAGGATGATTTTTTCAACTTTCCCTACTTGTAACTGCACCCCCTTTGTTAAGGGCTGTGCCTGATTTTTACTTCTGCGGACACTTTGCAGCCACATCTGATCTCTGGTCAAGTAGGACGATGGACTCATACTTGAGAATTACTTTGCACTACATTGATAATGGTTAGAAGCTGCAACAGAAATCTCTTTTGATGGCATATAAAACTTGTCAGTGAACTATGAGGGCAAAAAAATTAAATAAATAAATAAATAAATAAAATAATCGTTCATAAATCATAATCAAGTTAAAATGATCAATTAAACGAGATTTACATTTCAGGCCAAATCGCCCAGCACTAATTGTGAAGTAATTATTCATTCATAGCAAACATCTCCTTGAGAGAATGTGAGATTTCAGATGCAGTCATGGTCAGCACTACAAATAGTAACACAAAACACTAAAATAATACCACAAACATTAATTAAATAAAGTTAACAGGGTTTCCGCCGGGTCTTAAAAAGTCTTAAAATGTCTTAAATCTCAAAAGCTAAATTTTAGGCCTTACAATGTCTTTAATCTAATGAAATACTGTGTTGTCGGTCTTAAATTTTTTTTAATGGGTCTTATGTTTTATTTGTCATGTATAGCTACCCAATCTGGCCATTACACCCATACGATTACCAACAATCCATCTCAATAAAACTTTAAACTTTTTATTTAAAAATAGCATTTACTTGCTTTCCATTACAGTAACATTTGCTCAAAAGTTTTCCAGTTATTTACTGCTGAGGATACTGACCTGACCTATAGTTTTTATTAAATTATTTTTATTGTAGTCTGAAGTTATGGACAGCTATGTTTTGTTCTGTTCTTGTTAAGGATTATAGGGTTTGTAAATGGATATATTTGAAAATTAATTACAAAAAATTCTAACCAAAAATATGATTATTGTATTATTAAATGTATAAAATTAATCATTTTTGATAGGATAAGTGGAAGTCTTTTCTAACTGGAATATTCTTAGCATTTAGCCCTGGACAAGCCTAAAATTTCATTCATAATGGTCGTAAAAAATGTCTTAAAGTCTTAAATTTAACTTGGTTAACGATGTACGTCACTAAAAACAAAATGCAAACAAATGCAAACAAAAATGCAGTTAAAATTGTTTCATGAAATATTAACCACAAACTTGACCGTGTTTTTTAAAGTTTATGTCAAATTTGACTTGTCTGTATAATGACAAAGTTGAATCAGCTACATTGTTTACTTTGGTGTTTTTATTAAGCTTGCAATAAATTGTTGGAGCCATTTGTGATATTTATATAATTTTTTTACTTTATTTGTTTTATGATTATTGAGTAATCAAGAATATTAATATTATGCTGTGTTATTCTGTGTCATGTATCAAGTGGTTTGGTCACATAGATTAGCTCCACCTATGTTTTACGTCAGTTTACCTGTTTGGGTAAACATGTTATAGGTGTGATCAGCTGGCAGGAGTAGCAAGGAAACGGTTTTTTGACCGTTTTGTTTGTGTCATTTGTAGGACAATCAAATGAATTTTCAGATATAAATGCTTGGATGCATTGTAAAACATCACTGCTTCTGTCAAAACGGCTCAATATTCACCAAATGATGTCAGAGACCGTTATATAAATAAATACATATGTAATATTATTTATTTTATAAATTTTGACAATAGTAAGATTAATTAGTGTATAAAGGATGTGATTGTTTTTGTTTATCTTTTAATCAGGTGTTGGGTCGAGCCCTTCAAGTCAGTGGGACTTTTGGGGAAGTACTTTAGTAACCAGCCAGTATGTGCGCCTGACTCCAGATGAGAGGAGCAAACAAGGCTCCATCTGGAATACAGTGGTGAGTAAACAGCCTGCTGGAACTAAAAACCTACAGCAAAAGAAGTATGATCACATTAGCTAATTTTTAGGTGAAAGGAAAAAAGTCCATTGTTTTCCCAATAGAAAGATAGATTTTGAACAATATCTGCTAAAAGAAATTGTGAAGACAGGCCTGCTGTGGGCTATGAGTTTGTTCAATGTTTATGTCATTGTTAAACTCATCTGTTTTTTAATAACAGTAATACTAAATTGTAGAAGCAATAGACCCTTTTCAAAATTTTGGGTTTCTCAGCAGCAGAAGTCATGATAGTTTGGTAAACTGATGAGTTCAGACTGCATGATTGTAGCCCTGATTTTGACTCTCCGACAGGTTTTGAGAAATTGCCGAAAAATGCCTGAAATCACAGGCAAATCAATGCTCGTTCACGTAACAGTCACACAGTGAGAACTATCAAATATGTGATCTGAAAGAATCACAGATAAGTCGTTGAGCTGTCTGGAGTATCTGGAGCTGTCGGCTCCACTTAAATCATGCCGTGTGAAATGTTTTCTTATTGACAATAACATTGGCGATTACCTATAGCCAATGAGAGAGCAGCATCCACTAGTATGGGTATCTGCAGGCCAGTGGGAGTTTGGGGGAGAAGTTAAAAGCACTTATTTTTGGTCTATTTGGGCCCAAGAATGGAGGAAGAACTAGTGTAATTTTGGCAGGAGCACCCGTGTCTGTTTGACGTGTCATTTATGCAATGTCACAACCAGGTCAAAAAAAAATAGATGAGGAGAGATTGCTAATTCCCTTCAAAGTCAGGTGAGCAATAGAAGTACCATTTCTACCCCACTAAAAGGTTCTTTCTCATTATGTAGTTAATAACAAAAGATATACTACATGACCTCATGTTATTTCCATGTCACTTCTCGCCAATGTTTGGTTGTGAAGTGTAGTTTGTGGACTGAGACAAAGTTGTTGGCGATTCTCCTACTGTAATGTCATGCAGTGTGAAACCTCCTGTCGCTGATCCATTCTACAGTGTAAACACAGCAGTGACGGAACGCTACCCCAGATAGTCATGCAGTATGAAAACATCTGTGACACGACTACTTTGAAAATCATGCAGTTTGAACTCATGGGAGAGTACCACAAATAATGATTTTTGCCTTCCAATTTTCTCAAAAAACAAATGAAAAACTCCACAATAGTGTTTTCAAGACTGATAACAGCAGTCAGAAGAGAGATTTACTGTCCCGCCCATAAACACTGCGTTAACAACAGCTTGCAAAAGCACTGACCTAGTTTTTTTTGTCATTTGATTTAAAGATGGTATAATGCAAATACTAGATTTAAATGCACCTTCAATGTCTTGTGATAATGGTCCATAAAAGACAGGGTGTCCTCAGAGTCTAAAAGTCTTAAATATCTGAAACTAAATTTTAGGCCTTAAAAAGTCTTCAATTCACAGATATATAGAGTGGAGGAACTATGACGTCACTTTGTAGGCTAATCGGCTGCTAGCATAAAACTGGTTCCCTCGTGAAAATCCCTATAGAATTTTCCCATAGGTTTTCGAAGATTGCGAATAATAAGCTCTGTGTTCAAACACGGTTCATTACACTTACACATTTTGTTTAGCCGGATAATTGTCACACGAAAATACAACTTTGAGCACTTTTGGATCTTAAATGCAAACGCAAGACTTGAAAAGCTAACATTAGGCTATAAACGGACTACAGCGCCCTCGGGGCGCTCGTCAGTGACGTCAGCCCCACCCTGCTAGAGACGACTTATCAAGCTTATTTTATAGAAATAATGTCCATGACAAAGAGTTAATCTCTCTGTTTATTATATTATAATCCATGCTATATATTATAAACTAATAAATACGCAAACACACATAGACCTACGTGCCTTTTGGATCGTTTTTACATGGGAAATACATCTGCTTTGCTTTGCGGTTGTTCTAAAAGTTTTAAAAATGTGTATAAATGTGCCAATATAGTATTATTATGAGACATATTTAAATAAGTGTATCGCTCGCATGCACATAGCCCGCTTACCTTAAACAGACGACAGAAATGAGACGTGAGGAGAAAAGTCTATCAAATGCCTGCAAGTTCCATCATCATGGACACAGATCAACATTCAATATTCCTTTTTTGTCACGAAGTATAGCGATAAGCAGCCCATACAGTCACATCTGCTGCACGTTTTATGGAGGAGTGTAAATACGGCAGTTAAATGTGTTCAGATGAAGAAAAAAAGACGAGAAATCACTTGATCGATTTAAAATGACCGTTAATATGTATGTATTTTTACACATTTATTCACATGTTTGCATTACTGTAAACAGGAAAGAAACAGACTGCTTACCAGTGCAGCCTATCTTCATAATATCGTTTAATTAAAATAAATGATCAACAAATTAGTCTGTCTCAACAGCTTTTACATGTGAAGGAATTATATACACACAATCTGAATTCACAATTAGAATAATACAACAAAGTATAAAATACTATTCATGAAAATACCTAAATCTCAGACAAATCCAAACGCCCAACACAAGTGAGCTGCCCGGAACTGCTAAAATGCTAACTCGCTTCCGGGTTTTTGCATACAAATTGACGTTATCGTTCCTCCACTCTATTGTCCTGTAGGTCTTAAATTATTTTAGATGGGTCTTAATTTTTTTTTATGTAAAGGTAACCAATCAAGTCAACACATATCCAATTACCAACAATACATCTCATTAAAACTAAAACAGTTTGTTGTGCATACATTTAATTTATTTAAGTTTTTATCTTTAAAGAGTTTAAGTTAGTATGTATACAACTAGGGTCAGCTTGTTTTTTTGATGTGGCAAGTAAAACAAATTCCGCTGGGCTATTAAAAAATCCTTAGCGTTAAGCCATATACAAGTCTAAAATTAAAATCTTGATAGTCTTAAAAATGTCTTAAAGTCTTCAATTTGACTTTGTGAAACATGCTGAAACCGGTAAGAGTAATTCATTTGACTTCTCCCTCTGTAGCCATGCTATTTGAAGGACTGGGAGATGCATGTGCAGTTTAAAATTCATGGATCAGGAAAGAAGAATCTCCATGGGGACGGCTTTGCCATGTGGTACACAAAGGAGAGACTACATCCTGGTATGTTTAAAAGCCGTGACACAGTGCAGGAAAACAAGTGAAGGTTCAGATCCCATTCTCTTTCTGTCACCATTTCCATTGTGCACTTCATAAATTTAAATGCGAGTTAAAATACTGTTTATAGGGTCTTTTGCACTTGAAGAAATTTTTCCATAGTTCCTAGAACTATTGGTGGAGACTTTTGTCATGTTTGTATTACAGGGACTGGGGATGACTTTTAGCTCTAGGAATGGCATTTAAGGAAACCAAATTAGCTACATAAAAGCAAGGTTTATTTCAGCACAATAGAAACTACAGTGACGTGTGAATGCTTATGGTTGATAGCATCATGCCATTCAAAACGATGGTATGTATTATTTCATAGTGTAGTTTGCTTGCCACAGCCATATCACCCTGCAACCCCAGACCGGTTACTCACTAAAGCTAAGCAGGGCTGATCCTGGTCAGTACTTGAATGGGAGACCTCATGGGAAAACTAGGTTGCTGAAAGTGGTCTTAGTGGGGCTCAAACTGAGTTCTGTGTGAGTTCTAATGTCCCAGTATAGTGAAGGGGACATAATACTGTCGATGAGAACTGTCATTCGCATCAGACGTTAAACCAATGTCCTGGCTGTCTGTGGTCATTAAAAATCCCATGGCACTTCTCGTAACCTCGGTGTCCTGGCCAAATGCCCTCTTTTGGTCATTACCCGCCATGACCTCCCAATCATCCCCATCCACCAAATTGTCTGTATCACTGCCTCTCCACTGTCCCAATAGCTGGTCTGTGGTGAGCGCACTGGCGCTATTGTCCTGTGGCTGCCGTCGCATCATCCCAGTGGATGCTGCACACTGGTGGTGGTGTGGATCGACCCCCCTCATGATTGTGAAGTGCTTTGGGTGTATGGCCATACACGATAAATGTGCTATATAAATACACACATTACATTACAGTTTAAATTCTGATTTATACTTCTGTGTTGAGGGATTGCTGTACCCCAAAGCACCCCATTGACTTTTCTCTTTAAATGACACAGCTTCAGCCCAATTTATATTTCAGCATCGAGTGAATGCCCCCTCGCCATCGTGACCATATATTTCTCCATTCTGTCTGTCTGTGTTGCTCTGCAATAACATGTCTGCTAGTTGACTCTTTTTTTCTTATAGGTGTTTTTTCTAAAAACACTGAAATTTTGAATTGAAAATATTCAGACTAAAGAGAAAGTACCAGAAATGTGTGTTGTGCTACGAAGTTGACCAGTCACAGGTTCTGTTTTCTGCATCAGTTTGACTTTACATTTTTTGAAGGATACACCTTACCTACTGCATACACTCATCACAGAAATATAAATTAAGCTTTAAATATCTGCATTCCATCTTCATTATCAGTAAACGTGTGAGAGTGAAATCACTTCTGTCCACATAATGCATTCTCTCCTTGTTGCTTGGCAATAATACTTCTAAAAAGCCAGTTGGCAGTGGGGTTTATATGTTTCACTGTCAGGTTTTTTTGCTGTTTTTTTTTTTTACTTTACGCTGGAAAAGTATGAAATGCTTCTGTAGTAGTAGCTCAAACTCACACTTTTGGGGATGAAAGGTGGGAACCTCGAGACTTTCTCTGACTGACTCTGAGGCTCTTGACCCCATCACAGCTACCAAGCTTACAGATCTTGCACCATGCGCTGTCACAATGTGCAGTTCATTTTTTTTTAGATGTGCGTTAAGGTATGTCTCCTACGAAGGCTTATCTACCACGTGGACTCAACAAAGAGCGTATGAATGCAATCAGCAAAATGGCCTCGGTGAATTTATTTTGCTGCTAACCTGGTCTGGCAATTAAATCCTACAACTGCAATAAGTTTATTAACTACCTAATGCGAAAGCCCCTCGTATGTTTGTAAAGTCTGTTTACATGTGTGTGTGTGTTCCATTTGCAAGTCTGCTCTTTCTTTCCTGCTGTTGATTGTGTCATACTTTCATTTAGGCCCAGTCTTTGGAAACCAAGACCATTTTGTAGGCCTGGCTATTTTTGTGGATACCTTCCGTAATGATCTCCAAGGAATGGATGTAAGTGTGCCATACTCATGGGTCCTTCTTTCTCTACAGGCACCGTGTTTGGCAGTAGTGCCAAATTCCATGGGTTGGCCATTTTTATAGACACATACCCTAACGATGAGGCTCCGGATGTGAGTTGAGAGATGTGAAATGTTTGTGTTTTTGTACCATCGTCTGAATGAAGCTTTGCTTTTCATGATCAGAAACTGACTTTATGAGAAGAACATCCAAATGTTACCCTGGATCACTTATATACATATCTAGGTATATTTGGAGGAATACAAAGTACAAGACGAAATTGTTGATTTTTTTTTTTTCTGCTGAAAAGTCATTAGTATACTAAGAAAAAATATTTAGTTAATTTCCTGCTGGAAGTAAATCAAGACTTATTTACTTTAGTAATATTATATATTATAATATTATTAGTAATATGCATTCCAAAAAACTTAGCTTGAACAACTTTGAAAGTGATTTTCTCAGTATTTAGATTTTTTTTATTTTTTACAAATATTTGTATCTCTGCCAAATATCATCATATCATAACAACCTAAACAATAGAAAGCTTACTTATTTCGATTTCAGATGATGTATAAATCTCAATTTCCAAAAATGGATCCTTATGACTTGTCTTGTGGTCCAGGGTCACATATATCCAAATGAGCAAATTTGTTTGGATGTAGATTTGTTTGGAATATTACCAGAATGTTGGATGTCTGGCATTTTTGGTCTGCTTCTGGTCATCGACCCCTCACCTTCCTCACCTGGAAACGAAAATAAAAGGGATAGTTTGAATGTAACTAAGTTTCTGGTAGTTGCATTAGAATATCTTACATTTGCATTTGTATATCTTACACTTGGATTGTCCCTTCACTCACATTCAATGTTGATTAGTTGAAATGATTTCAACTTTTCAAAATTCTACAAATAAGCAATGCTTTTTTCTGTTTTGCCTTCACCTGGTCCATGTCATTTCCTTTCTCTCACCATTCATGCTTTTTTGAAGCGTTTCATAAAAATGAATCAGATTATATTATTCGACAGTGGCTTTTTATGAATTTAGATAATACAAGCTGAATTAGAGACAGCTTAATAAAAATACAAAGTACTAGTTTGGTAAATTGCTGTGTATTTAACGTCAACGATATAGGCAAAATCAATGTATTTATTTTGATGAATGTTCTTTGTCCTCTAGCGCTCCTTTCCATACATTTCTGCGATGGTCAATAACGGCTCCCTGCCGTATGAGCACGGGAAAGATGGTCGCTCTACTGAATTGGGAGGTTGCTCTGTTGAAGTTCGAAACAAAGAACATGACACATACCTTGCTATTAGATACTCCAAAGGCAGACTCACGGTAAGAACTCAACAATTGTAGACATTTGTTTGCGATAGGGTATATGCACAGCTAGTGTTTTTTCCCATGCCAATAAACATCCGGTGAATGGTCAATGTGACTTTTTTCCAATTTTCTAAGGTTCCTTTTACAGCATCGATAGTGTAATGTAATTAAAATACAATCAGTCAAACAGACTTCAGCGTTCACTTCGTTATTGAAGCGTAAACTGAGATGTAAAGCCGTTTACATGCACACGCCCGTCAGGATCAGCAGGTGAGCGCGGAAACACCATCGAAAATTCATTCATTCATTTTCTTGTCGGCTTAGTCCCTTTATTAATCTGGGGTCGACACAGCGGAATGAACCGCCACCTTATCTAGCAAGTTTTTACGCAGCGGATGCCCTTCCAGCCGCAACCCATCTCTGGGAAACATACACACTCGTACACTACGGACAATTTAGCCTACCCAATTCACAGGTACCGCATGTCTTTGGACTGTGGGGGAAACCGGAGTACCCGGAGGAATCCCACGCGAACGCAGGGAGAACATGCAAACTCCACACAGAAACGCCAATTGAGCCGAGGATCGAACCAGCGACCTTCTTGCTGTGAGGCGAATGTGCCCACTGCGTCACCCTCCATCGAAAATACTGAAGTATAATAAATGTTCATACTTTAAAGACATGGTGGGGGAGAATATAATTAAAGCAGTGCTTCTTATACAATCTGAAACACACTTTATATTAAATATTAGTCAAGCAATGGAGATTGTTGATTTTTAAAGAAAACAGACCTTAAATGTAATGATTTTGTAACAGTATACAGTTCACCGGAAGTGCTTAACCCAGGTTACCACAAAATTAAAAGTCCTTCAGCATATAGCCTATTATGAAGTATATCAGGGCAAACTTAGCCTTGCCTGCTTTAAAATGGCCCAATCAATAAGCAATGGCTTCCTTCAAAATGTGTCAAACCAGATTTCTTAACAAGCTGTGTAAGCACGCCATGTTCTTCCTCATGATAATGTTACTATCATGGTTTACAGATAATGGTGGATGTGGATGATCAGAATGACTGGAAAGAGTGTGTTGATATCGGTGGTGTTCGCCTTCCTACTGGATACTATTTTGGTGCGTCCGCGGCCACAGGAGATCTGTCTGGTAAGTGTGGCATCATCTAGTTCATGCTTGACGGGTCCTTTTCAGTGTTTCTAGTGTCTTTTAGCAAACTTCACCGGCTTGATTTCTTCTGAGCAGATAATCATGACATCATCTCCATGAAGATGTACCAGCTGATGGTTGAACACACTCTTGAGGAGGACAGTCAGGATTGGACTAAGATCGAGCCCAGCGTCAGTCTCCTCAAGTCGCCAAAAGGTAAAATGGCTGACATATTCAGGTCATTGGCAGATTTGTGTTGATGCTTTATCTTGTCGTTTCTCATGCAAAACAGATAATATTGACGATCCAACTGGAAATTTTCGAAGCTCACCCCTCACCGGCTGGAAGGTCTTCCTACTTCTTCTTTGTGCCCTGTTGGGAATTGTGGTTTGTGCCGTGGTTGGTGCTGTGGTCTTTCAGAAGCGCCAGGAGAGGAACAAGAGGTTCTACTAAACCACAGGATTTCAAAGAACTCTGGAGATTGTGGGTGAAACAGCATTAATGTGAATTTTGAACAGCTGTAAAAATGTTGATATTAATGAAGTGCTCGAGTGGAAGAAAGCTGGTTTGAGTCTGAAGGTAGGATTAGGGGCTTTGAAGAATTTAGTTTTTTAAATGTTGGTTTGTCTAATTTGGGTCTGTGTAATGGCAAATTCCACATCTTTATTTTTGTACCCTTTATATATCTGATTTGGTTCAAATCAAAGCTCCATTTCAGTTCTTGTTGATCTTATTTTATTTTTTTTCATTATCTTTTATCTGTGGTTTCTGGAGTGATTGTTTTCAGCTTGCATAAATTGCCTTAAGAGGATTTTAATGGACTGCACAAGAAACTGATGGAATGGTCCTCTCAAGCTGATTAAATCAATGTAAATATTTAAGCTTTTTTCTAAAGTAACTGCCCTGGTCCCTTCTCTCTTCAGTGTAACCTTTGAGCCTTTTTTTAACCATGAGAGTTAAAAACCTTGAACCAAAAGAGAAGCTAAGTGTTTTTATTACTGCAAGACAAAAGGATTACATCGTTGTTGTTTTTTGTTGTTTTTTTTTCCGCCTCCATACAAAGTAATAGCAGTGCACTGATTTACAGTTGTTTTGAAAGCTTCCATGAGCAAATGGGCAGTGACTGTAAAATGATGCTTTTGGTGAGAAAATAAAGCAGTTCTAATAGTGGACTTGTTAACTAATTTGGTTTGCTTTTTCTGTTTTATCCACACACATGAGTTAATTATTATTTAACAGTATTGTTAGTTTAACACTTAGTTAAACCCATTTCACCACATTAAACCAATGATAAATATAATGCAGCTTAAAAACTGAAGTCTTACAAATATCACTGGAATATTTTTGGTTGTTGCATGACAAGTTTTTAATTACATCAAGGGTGTAGAATTAGCGTGGTCGGAGGGAACATGTCCCCACCAATATGCACAAATTAATAAAATGTCCCCACTAATAATTTAATTGCCTCCAAAATAAAAAACAGAATTTTTGACAAGACTCAGGTGAGACACGTACATGAGCAGCTACATTTCAGAGAAAAATGTCAGTCGCTTTAATTCATGTTCACCACCAGTCCACCATAATAGTTACTATGAATGTGCAATTAGTTTAAAAAATTGTTTTGATTTTGGCCTTCATGACGATTATGAATAATATAATAATAATATAATATAATGCTCGGGGTTGTGGGGGTTGCAAATTAGGTCCCCACCAATCTACAAATCTACACCCTAGAACACCCTACTGTTTTATGTCAAATCAAATTTATTGATAAAACGGGACAAAAATAATTCAATATTTATATTTCAGTTACTTTAACATCTGTTTTATACATTTGTTGCAATTACTGATAAGTGTTTATGGAATGTGAAGGTGTAGATCAGAGATGCCCAAACTAGGGCCCACGGTAACCTTGGATTTTAGCCCGTTATCTAAGAAAAGAGGGACCATGATGTGGAAGATTGAAGCGAACTTCTAATTTAACATAACTTTTTGTTTGTTTGCGACACAAACGCAAATATTGTCACTGGACAGTCAGAGGACAATGCACAGGACATCGGAGAGCAAATCGGTGCAAACCCGGGTGCAGTTAGACTACTGTATTCAGCATTGAACTCTATTGTGGTTTTGAATGGCATTGTTGATGGTGTTATTGTAAGAAGTGTACAAAATGTATAATAATATATAATTTTTAATATGAAAGTATTTTTTCTATTTATTTTTGAATATTAAAAAACAGTAAATACCAAGGCAACATAATTGTAATACAGTTTAGTATATTTGGCTTCGACCCACCACTCAATTAACGTTAGGTTTGAACCTGTTGTGTCCTTCATAAGAAAATGTTTGGGCACCCCGGGTGTAGATGGACAACAAAATAACATGTAATAAAAATAAGAATTAATTTTTTTCTTTAAGAAATATACACAAAGCAAAATGCATGTCAGTATGTTAGATTGAAAAGATCGACAAAAATCTTCTGATTCTTTCATTTCAATACGACTTTTAAGTTGAAATGATATTAATGTGATATGAGTCTGTTAACATTAATGAATAAACAATGAGATCAAAGCTTTTTATCTTGCACTTGTCGCCGTCTACTGATGTAACAACACACCGAATTAAAAAAATCCTTTTCAAAGAACCGAAAAATGAATTAAACTACAGTGCCCATGCACGATCTTGGTGTTACGCTTTCCGCTTGTGATTGGACGATGGCCGACGATGGGTTACGTGGCATAGGAGTTTCTGCGCAGGCGCGGTGCGCTTTTCACCGGCAGTGTCAAGATGGTGGCAATCAGAATGCAGTTTACACTTTATTTTCTGGTGTTGTTAAACATTTACAACAGTTTGGTGTCTGCCTTGTATTTCCATATTGGAGAGACTGAAAAGAAATGCTTCATAGAAGAAATCCCCGACGAAACTATGATAATAGGTGAGTAGGAGAAGCAGAATAAGCCAAGTTTGCAGTGCACGTTAATGCTTAGCATAGTGCTAACTAGCAGGTTTGTCAGGTAGAGTTCATTCGCTGGCAAACAGCTTGACGTCAGCTAATTCAACAAAACATAACGTTACTAATTAGTTAGATTTTTTGCATAACTTCGATTAAATAACATTTTAAATGGACATCTACAAGCTGGCTGACTGGGCTAGGGTAGCAACATTATTAACTTGTTGTTTTAGGGAAAGGTAGTGGTCATTTATTCTACTGACATCTGGGTAAAGTTAGATGTAATGTTTAGTTTTGAGAATTTGATCTTGATATATTCTATATGCCAATATCTAAATGGTATTTTGAGGGCATGCTGCAGTTCGCCCCTGTCTAAGATTGTGACTTCCTGTGTTTGATGTACATTTCCTTAATTGTACAAATTGGACCAGAACAAAATGATTTGGATCCTTTTCTCTTCTTCAAGTGTGTAACTCTGTTTCCACCAGGTAACTACCGCACACAACTCTATGACAAGCAGAAAGAAGAGTATTTGCCTGCAACTCAAGGACTTGGGATGTTTGTGGAAGTAAAAGATCCTGATGAGAAGGTCTGTTTGAACAGCTGTCCTGAGAGTAATAAAACTCCATCTGTGATTGCATTTTACCTTCTCATTTGCTCTTTTTTTTTTTTTTTGTCGTCTTTCAGGTGATCTTGTCCCGCCAGTATGGATCTGAGGGCAGGTTTATCTTCACCTCCCACACCCCTGGAGAGCATCAAATCTGCCTGCACTCAAATTCCTCCAAATTTGCTCTGTTTGCTGGTGGAATGCTTGTAAGTTTTGTTAACTACTATTTCCGGTCTCCCTAAAGCAGCATTTATTCCACTAGTCTGTTTTGGGTTCATTATTAGCTTTTTCACACTTACTTTATTGCCAAATTAAAACTTAGTGTACTACTTTTTATTTGAATTCTTTAATGGCCCTATAAAATAAGGAGATGAACAGCAATGCTTATTTATCAGTAAATGTGTTTTTATTAATTACTGTAACATTTATGCAAATCAACTTTGTACAATATTCTCTAGTTCTGAGCTTGCTTTGTGTTGAGGCAAAGTCTGTTTAGGTTTATACATGTATGATCAGTGTGTGCTAGCATCGAACACCTGAAAGTATTTGCATTGCGTTGTATTTTCATTTGCATCAGGCACTCTGTGTGAATAGCCACTTAGGTTTAGAAAAAAAGTTAGCCTTTCATTTAATCTTCTTTAGACATGAATATCTAATGTCAATGTCTAATTGTTTTTAGCATTTTTCTAAATTGAAAGATGCACATCTTTAATGATAAACAAGGAAAACTTATGAATGTAAATGTAGTTATTGAAACTGAAAATACTGTCCGTACATGATCATTAGCAAAAGGCCAAAATGTACTTAAGTTTTCATGCGTGTGCAGATTGTGTCAGTAAAACAAAAAAGCTAATTGTACTGACATTGCTTGGCCTTTAAAACTGTGAAAACATTGTAGGAACGTCACGCACACATGCTTTGAATTGTTTGTGCATTACCAGTCAACACTGAACAGGGTCATTGTTTTTATAGTCTGAAAAGGAAAAGATTGAACAGGAAAAAAGTGGCTAAAACAATTGATAAAACTCAGTTTTAATACATTTTGATATGTGCAAAGACATTTTTGTGAAAACATTTGGAAATAAAAAGTACACTGTTTAATAAAAAAAACATAAAATGTACAGTAATGAAATGACAGCTGTGGTTTCCAGTTTTTCACCGTTATAAATCAGGTACAAAACGTTATATAAATGTCTAACTTGTATGGTAAACCTATTGTATTTCAATAATTTGTAGTTAGTTAGATACTTTATTAATCTCGAAGGAAATTTAGTCATCCAGTAGCATCCAAAACATACAGAAAATACACAAAATGCACAAAAACAAATACAGCAATGTTTTGATGTACTAACATCTGCACATCATACTTTTGTTACAGACAAAAATGCAAGTCAAGTTTATTTATATAGCACATTTCATACACAGTGGCAATTCAAAGTGCTTTACATAAACAAGAATAAAAAAGACAAGTATAAGAAAATACAAACAAACAATAAAATGATTAAAAACAGATCCAAATGTGTTAAAACAGGTTATAAAAGAATATAAAAAGAAAAAGACATAATAGTACCATACCATAATTATATGGTGTGAAGAGAGACATATTAATCAATGCTCACATCAAAAAACTTTTCCAACAAGCAGAAACATTTTTAAATTATAGAAGGTGCTCAGGTGGCATTGTAAAACACAACTACGAAACACCATCACAGTAACACGCATTAAAAATAATGGAATAAACATGATTGATAAACCTTAGAAGCTAAATAAAACTCTTATGTACATACAGTTGAAGTCAGAATTATAAGCCCCCCTTTTTTTTTTTTAAATATTTACTGTATGATGTTTAACAGAGCAAGGAAATTTTCAAAGCAAGTCTGAAAGTATTTTGTTCTCTTTAATTGCCTTTTCCTCCCTTGTTGCTCGCAAAAGAGTTATTTTAATGTGGAAATCGCACCGACCACCCTCAATTGGAGGGATTAAGTTTTCTCTCAGAGGCTCGTCTCACAAGTTTTATGATCATTGGAGGCCACTACAAAATTATTTTAATGATTTAACACCTCTGGAAGTAATTATTTAAGAAATCATTTTATGGTCGGAATTATCATTATTATTATTATTATTAATTTATTTTTTTTCCGGAATTGTCATGCCCTAAACTAGACGCATTGGTTCAACCTCAGCACAAGTTAAAACTATAATAACCAAGAAGTAGGTAGCACATTATTGTTGATGTAACTAGCTAACATAGCTACTTAATTTTATTTATTTATTTGAAATTATTTATATATTTAGCTAAAATTGTACTATTATTATTATTTTAGTTTGATTGTTATTTTATTTTTTCTATTACTCAATTACTGTCTTCTGTTATGTTTTACATGAAAAGTGGCTATATGTATATGGGTGGGGGGTGTTGGGGTTTAATGTTTACAAAAGTGTTCAAGAAGGAAAAAAGCAGAACTTGGACATTTGTATACAACTAATGCTATCGACTTGTTTTCAATAAATAAAGTTTATAAAGTTTATTTTTTCAAATAAGAAAGTCTTATTTGTTTTATTTCGGCTTGAATAAAAGCAGTTATTCATTTTTTTAAACACCATTTTAAGGACAAAATTATTAGCCCCTTTAGGCTAATTTTATTTTCGATAGTCTACAGAACAAATCATCATTATACATTAACTTGCCTAATTACCCTAACCTGCCTAGTTAACCTAGTTAAGCCTTTAAATGTCACTTTAAGCTGTATAGAAGTGTCTTGAAAAAATATCTAGTCAAATATTATTTACTGTCATCATGGCAAAGATAAAATAAATCAGTTATTAGAAATGAGTTATTAAAACTAATATGTTTAGAAATGTGTTGAAAAAAATATTTCCGTCAAACAGAAATTAGGGAAAAAATAAACGGGGGCTAATAATTCTGACTTCAAATGTACCTCATGAGAAAAAAACAACAACTTAAAATTACCATAGTAATGTCATTGAAACTATAAACAGTGAAGTGTCATGCAGGGAAATCTTGGAAAGTCAAATTATGGTTATTCACTATATATATTAAGGAGACTTGCTGTTAACCAGGTTATGTTTTTTTACTGTAATTTTACTGAATAAAACATTTGGTAAAATTAGTTTACAGTAAAATTGCAGAAAACTCCATGTGTTGACTGCTTATTTGCATGCATTGAATATGGCTGTGTGTGTTTTTTACTCCGTGTAAATGATAGTGATTGCCAAAAATAAGTAAACTCTGGGATCAATGCTAAATGCATTTCTTCACACAGCCTTTTTCTTCTAACTTTTTTTTTTTTTAATACAGCGTGTTCACTTGGACATCCAAGTTGGTGAACACACAAACAACTATGCAGAAATCGCTGCCAAAGACAAGCTGACGGAGCTGCAGCTGAGGGTGCGACAGCTGATGGAGCAGGTGGATCAGATCCAGAAAGAGCAGAACTATCAGAGGGTAAGTGTCCTGGAGGAGTGAGGGGTGAGATCTGGCTTATTCAGAACTGATTGTTTTGAGAACCACATCGAAACAAGCCATTCCTCAAACCGAAGCAGATGGTAGAACACCAGGCTGGGTGTAATTGGTTACTGTAATTAAATGTACTCTTCTGCAGGGATTACTTTTCATTGTTAGATAATTTAATTTGAAAACTGATTAATTAAAAACTGATTAAGTAACATAACGTACTTGCATTAAATACTGTACATCATTTCATAATCAATTCAGAGAATATAATTATATATTTTTGGCTATCTACAATTTAGCAGAATAAAGAGTTTTTTATATAAAGAAGGTTAGATTTGTCTGGCAAATGCACATAATTAAGAAATAAATTCAACACCTTTATGACAATATATGGTATAAATGAAATATGGTGTCATTACTTTGAAACGTTTTGTTTTGAATTTCTTAGGAATCTTTTTAAATAAAGGTAAACAGTCCTGTTTGACTTAGATGTAAAGAATTAAGAGCTTAATTTCTCTTTTCTGTGGGTTGCGATTAATAGGGATTTAAGTATAGTAACATTGAGTCAAGAAATTAAAGAGCCCCTATTATGCATTAAAGATCATGTTTTGTTTTTGGGGGTCTCCAACAACAGCCTTATGTGCATGCAAGATCAAAAAAACACTTATTGTCTTATATGTATTTATTTTGACCTAATTATCATAACGACTCCCATATGATACATGAATAGGCTTTTCTGATCCTTCCTCTAACATACGGCTGATGAATCCCCCGTTGCAGGGTAGATTGCATTAATTAGAAAGTTCACTCATCTTCAGTCATGATCAGTCCCACACACACACGCCTGCAATATGCTTATGTTTGAAGGAAAAGGCATGTTCATGTTTTACTGGATCCGGCTCTTCATATTTGGTATTGTTTTGTCGATACGAACAGCCAAAAGATCTGGATGAATGACGAATCATTTCAAATAACTCTTAAGTCAAATCTTTTCTAAAAAAAAAAAAAAAAAATCAATGTTTTTTATAACAAGGTGCACTTTCAGATTTAAAGCTCAGCTAAATGTTTTCATTCACTTAGAGCTGTGTTGCACACTGCATGGAAGCTCATTTTCATAAACCCATTATAGGGGCTCTTTAAACTACTTATTGAGTCATTGAATTAAATTACTGGCAAAGTAATTAGAAAAGTGTTTTAAAAACAAATTTAATGATGTAATTCGAAATTGATTTTGAAATCACTCACCCAATATTGGATGATAATGATCATGAAACATGCAATACTAGCATGATCACCATCATGTTCTGGCATCTGAGATGTGAAATGATGTTCAATAGTATTTGGATGCTGCCTTTATGATGCAAGCTGACATTGCATCACTCAGCGATGCAATGTCAGACACGATGCATTTAATGGAGTGAGGAACCTCACTGTGATGGGTGGGGTTAGGTGAGCGCATTAAAAAGCATTGAATGCAGCTCAGATTGCACTGCACCAGGTCTGCATCCAGACCCCTCTCATGATGTTTGTTTTGTTTGAATTTCAGTATCGTGAAGAACGCTTCAGACAGACCAGTGAAAGCACCAATCAGAGGGTTTTGTGGTGGTCCATCGTCCAGACGCTGATCCTCGTGGCCATTGGTTTTTGGCAAATGAGGCATCTCAAGAGCTTCTTTGAGGCCAAGAAATTAGTATAAAACTGTATTTGGATTGGTTTTTAACTTGTGATTATCAGTTGATACAGTACACACGCGATTTTGAAGATTGCCTGCTTCATGTGTGGTCAAGACTGCTGAAAACTCAACATGCTCTCGGTTCAGATCCCACCCTAAATTGCCCTGTATTGAGATACACTGTTCCTTTTGTGTAATGTGAATCTAGTTTTCCTGTAATGCAGTGCAGTTTGTTCTGAACTGTCCGCAGGTAATATGCACTCAACCAAGTAGTTTACTGGATTCAGAACGCAAAATCGCATAGTGGTTGCCTTACATTTTTATAGCCCCTTTACTTGTTACAGTAATATCTGACATTTGTTTCAGATCGATGAAGATTATATTGATGCTAAACTGGGTTGTGAGTGTGATGTTTCTCCCAAATGACTTTAGTTTTTTTCCCTCAAACATTTTCAAGATAAACGTATCTGAGCTTATCCTGGTGGCAGGTGTAAATGTCTTCTGTTGTTTGGTAATGCAGTAATTAGTTTGCTATTTAAAGTTTTTCTCCGAGTGAATGTTTCTTGGTGTTTTCTTTTATTCTTTATTCAGTTGGTCCATGCTTTATCTTCTGTACCCCATTTTATTATATCTTTTCTAAGAATCATGATCACTCATTAGTATTAAGTCTTCCTTTTTGATAGCTACAGCTTGTTTACCTTAATGATTCTGAATTCATTTGTACATGTTTAAAAGTTATACACTCAAATAAATGGCAAAATGTAGTTATCAAAAAGTGAAATGTTTAATTAGGAGATATATCCCCATTGCATATGTCTGCTAACCTGTGGAAACCATTTTTCCAATTTGCACATAACATTATCATTTGTCTATATTTTTTACACATTTATTTTTCTCGCCAACTCCTCAGGATAATGTAGAGATGTCAGTGATTTATTCACCCTTACATTGGTCTGTCCAGAATGCACTGTAAAGATCTGAAAGGATATGTGCGATGTGTTTGCTTTTACATCTGTCATAGCCGGTGTCATAATGGCGTATTTCTTTAAAAAATAGTTGTTTGAGTGTTTTGTTACTCGCAGATTATTGCTCAGAATTGCTTTTACTTTTCCTGCATCTTTTTTTGTTTTAGTTTATAAGCAGCCACACAGGGAAATGGGTTAATCTTTTTAAGCAGGGACAGGGGAGGGACATTTTTGTTGGTGAGAAATCTACCCCATAATTGCACTCAGAATAAAGTTTCCCACTCCCCCAAAATCGTCTCAGTTCTTATTTTATTTTAATGTAATTACACTAATTGTTAGTGTATTATATCAATGTAAAGAATTGGTGCGGTAAAAAAAAAGTGTTTAAATACTGCTACTGTTCATTTACTGTGCACATGCCTATACACACACACACACACACCTATATATATATATATACATACATATATACATACATAAAGTTGAAGTCAGAAATATTAGCCCCTGTTTATTTTTTCCCTAATTTCTGTTTAACGTACAGATTTTTTTCAGCATATTTCTAATCATAATAGTTTTAATAACTGATTTATCTTTGCGATGAGGACAGTAAATAATACTTGACTAGATATTTTTAAGACACTTCTATACAGCTACACAGTGTCATTTAAAGGCTTAACTAGGTTAATTAGGTTAAGTAGACAGGTTATGGTAATTAGGCAAGTTATTGTATAATGATGGTTTGTTCTGTAGACTATCAAAAAAATAGCTTAAAGGGGCTAATAATATTGACCTTAATGTTTTTTAAAAAATCAAAAACTGCATTTATTCAAGCTGAAATAAAACAAATAAAACTTTCTCCAGATGAAAAAATATTAGACACTGTGGAAATGTCCTGTTAAACATCATATGGAAAATATTTGATGAAAGAAATAAAAAAAAAATATATATATATATATATAGTAGTCAAAATTTAAAGTTATTTTGAAAAAAAAAACCTGTAACCCCTGGCTTCCATATATTTATGTGTGTCATTAGTTAAAGGTTTTCAGCTTTCTTCGAAACATGTTCTCAGCATGAATAAGGATTGTCATGAAAGTTTGAAACACTCGAGGGAAAGTAAATACTGAGTAGTGCATTTTCATTTTTGGCTGGAAATGGCACAGTGGTAGTCTATGGAAAATGATAAAGGTATAGTTCACCGTAGAACATTGTCATCATTTACTCACATTGACCTGTTGCAAAGCTGTTTTATGTACAACACAAAAGGTCAAATGTTGGAAACTTAAGAATTGACCTCTCCATAGGTATGTTTTTCCCAATGTTATTTCAATGGTGACCAGTTTTCTTTAAAATATCTTATTTTGTTTTGACAAAAAATTAAAACTGGTACGTCAAGGTTGAGTAACTAATGACAGTTTTCATTTTTTTGGCAAACTCCTTTTAAAATTAGCTTTAACAGTAACTAGTAGATAATCAAGTTTACTAATGTACAGTAGTCAACAGTTAAAATGGGTCAAAACCTTTTCCTCAAGTTATCCTAAAACAATTGAACAACACCCATTCTTGTCTTACACCTTTTTGATCCACCTCCAATATATATATATATATATATATATATATATATATATATATATATATATATATATATATATATATATACACGTGTGTGTGTGTGTGTGTGTGTATTTTACTGCCATTACTGTCAATATCATCAATAAATTTGGCCAGATTATGGACAGCAGCAGTATTTAAATTTAAAGGAAATCTACCCAATAATTGCCCCTAGAATAAAGTTTCCCAATCATCCAACATTGGCTCAGTTCTTATTTTAATATTATTTTCCTAATTGTTGGTGTATTCCAGTAATATTAACCACTGTTGATTTAATATGAAGAATTAGTGTGCTAGAATAGTTTACATATTGCTATTATCTATCTACACACTGGCTGAGATACTTGATTATCTTGAATATTTCTGTGTTAAAGCTTTCTTTAAAAGGATAGTTTGCCCAAAAATGAAAACTGTCATCATTAGTAACTCAACCTTGATTTAACGGTTTTAATTTTTGTGAAAAAAGAAAATATTTCTAAGAAAACTGGTTACATTGAAATAACTAGGAAATACATATACTATGGGGAACTCAATCCTTAACGGTTTCCAACATTTGAACTTTTGTGTTGGACATAAAACAGGTTTGAAACAGGTCAATGGTGAGTAAATAATGACAATGTTCTTCGATGAACTATCATTATCTATAGCAGGCATGTCCAAACTCGGTCATGGAGGGCCGGTGTCCTGCAAAGTTTAGTTCCAACCCCAATCAGACACACCTGCTAGCTAATCAAGCTCTTGCTAGGCTTTCTAGAAACATTATTGTAGGTGTGTTGAAGCAAGTTGGAGTTAAATTCTGCAGAGCACCGGCCCTCCAGGACCGAGTTTGGACGCCCCTGACTGATCAGGGGGAGAACTAACTGGGACTAAAAATCAGCCCTGGCACAGTAGCCACACCAGCCCACATTACCACACAGACACAGCCCCATCCACGGACACGTACATTCAGTACTTATATTGGTGTAAAGATGGTGAAATAATATAAGAAGTGCCTTCTGTAATGGATATTTAAACATTTAATGTATGTGACTGGAACAAAAACAACCCATTTAGAACAAATTTATACTTGCAATCATTTCATTCATTTATTTTCTTTTCGGCTTTGTCCCTTTATTAATCCGGGATTGCCACAGTGGTATGGACCGCCAACTTATCTAGCATATGTTTTTTCCGATACCGCCTTTACTTTTTTACAGTCCATCTCTGACAATTAGCTTCTGTTGCACTTACTGATTGTTTGACATTCTAGCCAGATTTTGATTACATCCCCGTTACCTCTGATTGGGTCAGCTCCTCTCGAAACAGCCAGCTATTGAGGATTGAGCCAATGCTTAACATTTATTATTATTATTACTATTATCATCATCATCGTCATCATCAAAAATTATTATTATTAATTTTTTTCTTTTTTTTTTTATGTTTGGCACCAGAATTTTAGGAAGTGACTATTTGGTTCTGTTTGACTCGTTGAATGGAAACGGTGCTTTATGTGACAAACTTATCGTTTTAATACTGATTTCCATGGATTCCCCTCTAATCAACTAATTAATATCTGTTAAAACAAGTACTAATATGTATGATGATGAGCAAGCTCTTACGTTTAACTGTTTAATAAAGGTGTTAATAAAATTCTGCAGCTTTTCTTTATTGACAGTCTGAAATTCATAATTTTCAAAGGTGATATGTTCATTTAAGCATCTAAGCTACATGTTTTTAAGCTGAAAAAACATAATAAAACTAAATCAATCCATGTCATGATCCCTGCAGAACAATTTCATCATTCAAGAATCCGCTCTCTACATACTTAGAGATTTCTTCTTCTATTTCCGCTTCCTATCGTAAACCAAGAACAGCCATGTTTAATATTATTAAAATAACTTATAGACACTTGTGCAGAGACCCTCATTCTGCTGTGGCGACCCCAGATTAATAAAGGGACTAAGCTGAAAAGAAAATGAATAAACTGTATTGTCATTCTCAACATTCATATCATTTATTAACACTTTACAACATACCTTACGATTTAGAGTCATTCAAACACCTGTGTGGATTTTATATATATATATATATATATATATATATATATATATATATATATATATATATATATATATATATATATATATATATATATATTGTCAATAAATTAATAACTATATGCTTTCAAATTAGTCGTTTTAGTTTATCATTAAATATAATGAAAAATCACAAGCTGGTATCTTTGTTATAAAATAACAGAACAAACTAATAATGAACAAGCAATTTAATAAACCCAAACAGAAAGTGAAGAGAAAAATCTTTGCCTGAATTTTCACACATTTTTGTTTATTTGCTGGAACAAGCATTTTTAAAATGAGTAAATGAATTAGCAGATTTAGACACAGCTAGTTTTATTATTGAATGAAACTGATTATTGCTCATTAATATGCTGAATATGATCTCAGCGTTATCGTTAACCGTAACTGTTACGTTAGTTGCAACAGCGTTTGCAGTGTAAGTTAAATGGGTTTACACTGAAAGTACAAAACGAAAGCTAATATTAGACATAATTTAGATGAGAACGATTTAAATTGACCCTGATTTTAAAAAACACTCACCAAACGGACAGAAATGACTCTTCAGCCGGGAAATGTTTACGAATTTTATTTTGCTCCAAACACCGCCGTGAAGGAAACGCTAAAGTTGTTTTTCTGCGGTTATGCACAAGCTCCGACCACGTCACAAAACTGACCAATCACATAACAGTAGTAGAACGTTGGAACGCGGGTTCGATCGTGACGCAAGAGCAAATGAGCTCTCTCGGTGAAATTCCTTCATTGCTTTATTTGACAGATATTGAGAAGCTGTACAAAGTTTGCTCGGAGTAATTTGCTCTGCTAATACTGTCAATTGATAGTGTACGGTTTTATTGAGGATCACTTTGATAGATTACCTTTACTTGCAGTAAATTTCAGTTTTTATTGTAAGTGTATTTTGCTTTTCTCATCTATAAGTGTACGTAAGTTTACCCAACAATGTTACTTACCGTCCTCGGAGTTATTGCTCTCTTCCTGAGAGGAAGAAACGCCAACAACACCGAAGAAGAGGGCCAGAATGATGTACCACCTGTGGGGAACAGTGACGGTAAACGATAAGTCCATCTTATGTAACACATGTGCTTAATTTTCTTAACTGCAGTCTGTGTAGATATCTACGCTTATTTTTACCTTACTGGGAGAAAACACTACAAAACACAGTGAATATGGTTAATTGGTTCTAATATAATTCTATTGGTTTAAACACAGGGGTGTCAAACATTCACCACACAAATGTGTCTAATCATATTTCATGAAGTCATTTTCTTTGCTTCAAAATGAAAGGTTTAGTTCACCCAAAAATCAAACCCAAACCCTGAGACCTTAAATAACAAATTAAGGTATTTTAGGTGAAATCAGAGAGCTCCCTCATCCACTATTCACAGCAAGAGACTGCTTAGTCAAACATGAAAGGTACTAAAATGAAGGCCAGTGGGGTATGGCAAAAATGCTATCTCAATAATTATTATCCATATTGAACAATAACGATATATATTTTGATATAAGAGCAATTCCAGCATTATGGATGTGACATTTGCAGTAAAAACTCAAAACATTTATGTTTGCATTATATTTAAACATCTGTTTATATTATCCAAAACAGCTAAATACAGTTAAGGGATCAGAAGAAATCAATCTGTAAAATTTTTTTATACTTTAAATGAGAAAAATAGGCAAACGTTATGAATTTGATCAAAAAAGTTATGCACGTGACGTCTCTCCATCTCTGTGAAATTTGCACTTGTGTGACTTCAAATATACGGACATTGAGTAGTTTTAAAGTACGTTAAACACAAAAGCCTACACAAAAAAGGGTTTCGCTATTTTGGTAAAAACGTAAATTTTTTGTCATTTAACACTTGCTTGGGATTACTCACAAGTTGTTAATGCTTTCAGATTACAGAAAAACATTAGAGGGTCCATTAAATGGCATAACATATTCTTGGTTGATAAATTTTCAGTGACCGAAAATTCTGTACATTTCTAATATCAACACTTTTTTAGATTCCCATTGTTGTACATTACTGCTGTGATCAATATGGAGTAAAAAAGTCCAGAGCTTCTCATCGTTAAAGACAGAAATGTTATCACAATTTGATATATGTCACCTAAAATATCTTAAATTGTGCTCTTGATCAAAACATGCTGAATGCTGGAGAAAATGTGGAAATGTATTGATCAGTTCCACATATTTTGGGATTGTAATATACATACCTATTGGCAATATTTGAATAAAGAGATAAATGCAATAATGGGGATTAAATCTGCAAGGTTATTTTAAAACTATGTACCTGGGAATTTACTCTTCAAAAATACCCCACAAGTATGCACATCTTCTAAATAAACTACTAACAACTAGCATAAAGGCCATTACAAAGAATGAGATGATATTGTAAAAGAGGTGTACAATTAATGAGTAAACTACACTTTAGGACACGTCTCCACCTGCTGGAGGTTTGTGTGAAGTGTGATTTTTTTAGGTCAATCCACGACAGGCCGAAACATGCCAAAGTTCAAGCACAAAACACACTCAAAATATTGTACAATTATCCCTATTCATGAAAATGACCTAAAATAAATTATTAAAGCCCTCAATCAATGCCATTTGAGTTTGACACCACCGTTGTAAGTTAGCACAAAGCAATGACCTTAAAGTAACTTCGTAATTTACAGCATTCATTAATATTCTTAATAACTATTAACAAAAATAATTTGCATAAAACTAAAATCTTTTCTACATGAATCTTTTCTTTAGGTCGAGAAATCGATGACTGGTGTAAAGAGTCATCACTGGAAGAGCCTGTCAGTGTTCACAGTGAGGAACCATCACTAGTAGAGCCTGTCAGTGTTCACAGTGAGGAACCATCACTAGTAGAGCCTGTCAGTGTTCACAGTGAGGAACCATCACTAGTAGAGCCTGTCAGTGTTCACAGTGAGGAACCATCACTAGTAGAGCCTGTCAGTGTTCACAGTGAGGAACCATCACTAGTAGAGCCTGCCAGTGTTCACAGTGAGGAACCATCACTGGAAGAGCCTGTCAGTGTTCACAGTGAGGAACCATCACTAGTAGAGCCTGCCAGTGTTCACAGTGAGGAACCATCACTAGTAGAGCCTGCCAGTGTTCACAGTGAGGAACCATCACTGGAAGAGCCTGTCAGTGTTCACAGTGAGGAACCATCACTAGTAGAGCCTGCCAGTGTTCACAGTGAGGAACCATCACTAGTAGAGCCTGCCAGTGTTCACAGTGAGGAACCATCACTGGTAGAGCCTGTCAGTGTTCACAGTGAGGAACCATCACTGGTAGAGACTGTCAGTGTTCACAGTAAGGAACCATCACTGGTAGAGACTGTCAGTGTTCACAGTGAGGAACCATCACTGGTAGAGACTGTCAGTGTTCACAGTGAGGAACCATCGCTGGAGGAACCATCACTGGATCTTAGCTTCTTCTCGGCTGAGTCAAGCTGGAGTGAAGATCTCTCTTCAGACTCCGTAACTGTTGCGTCGAGCTGGAGTGATGATCTCTCTTCAGGCTTCTTAACTGCTGAGTCTGGCTGTGGTGATGATGAACCTCTATTTGTTTTCTCTGCTGAGCCTGAGAAATTGATGGAGGACAAAGTGACACAAATCATTGGTGAGTTTACTACCATGACCCTACAGTTATCCAACACACATGCAAATTTTAACAGTACTTTATGCTTTAAACAGACTTTAGTATGCATCTTGTCAGGAATAGCTGAAAATGCACCTATTTATGAACATTTAATATATGAGGTATTCATATTTAAGGGATGATTCACCCCAAACTGGAACTTCTGTCATCATTTGCTTACCCTTTACTTGTTCTAAACCTATCTGAGAATCTTCCTCCTGTTGAAAATTAAAAAAAAATAATACTTGAGGAAAGCTTGAAACCTGTAACTATTGACTTTCATAGTATTTGTTTTTCCTACTATGGAAGACGGTAGTTACAGGTTTTCAGTTTTCCTCTAAATTTCTTCTTTATTTAACAGAGGAAACTCACAAATGTTTGGAAACACTTGAGGGTGAGTAAATAATGACTACATTTTCTTTGTTGGGTGAACTATACCTTTTAGGTGAGGCTGAATATTTTATACTCATTTGTTTATTTCATCACCAGATAAACTTTTAAGGGACAAATATTCAGTGTAGTATCTCAATTTATTTATGAAAGAGGAAACGTTTTAGATGAAGGTACTGTACCATTGTTGATTTCTGGTCTCTTCTTTGTCTTTTCACAGAGATCAATTCTCACAGCTATGAAATTGAATCTCAGCTGGGTGAAGGAGGCTGTGGAGCCGTTTTCGCAGGGACCCGTCTAGAAGATGGCCTTCAGGTGGCAGTAAAAGTGTGCGATTTCAAGGAGGAGAAGCGATTCATCAGTGTTGTAAGTCTCATTTACTGTTTTCTTGTCATATTAATCACAGACTACAAATGCTTTTTATTCTAGACATTGGCAACAGTTTGTCCAGGACTTGTTCACTAAAAATACCTTTTTTATCAAATGATTTTTACAACTGTCTTTCTTCTAGGATGGGATTGAAAATCCACTTCCACTGGAGATCGCTCTGCACTTTCTTGCCAATAAAAGCCCCAAGGTTAAGGAAATCGTTGAGCTTCTAGACTGGAAGGTGGAGGATGATAACTACTTCATGGTGCTAGAGCAGCCCATACCCTGCATGAGCTTGCATGAATTCCTTCTCGACTGCAAAGGGATTGTTCCAGAGGACAAGTTACGAAAAATCATGTACCAGACAACAATTGCAGCCCAAACATGCTGCCAGCGTGGAGTTCTTCATCGTGATATCAAGCTGGAGAACTTGCTGATTAATCCGGACACTCTTGAGGTCAAACTGATTGACTTCGGGTGCGGCGAGCTTCTTACTGAGGACAGTTACCAATCCTTTAGAGGTATGTTCATCCATTCAAAGCTGTAAGAAGGGTCTTAAACTCGATGCTGATGAGTCAAGATTTATTTTTTACGTGACTCTTGAAACATTCGCTGTTGTTTAAACTGTTGCTTGAAACAAATTCTCTTTCAGGCACCAGAGAGTACTTCCCTCCAGAGTTTTTGACAACTGGAAGATACCACGGGGAACCAGCGACAGTCTGGTCACTTGGAGTTGTTCTGTTTCTGCTAGTTTTCTACAGATTTCCAGAACAAAGTGACATGCCCAGAATGAACAACAGAAGGTTGAGGATTAAGGGCTTGTCAAGAGGTGAGATCTTCACTTAGGCTAAAGATGGTCGCATACGATAATTTGAATGTCATTTAAACAAGCATGTATAAACTCTTTCTTTCTGCACAGACTGCTGCGATTTCTTCCACGGCTGTCTGCAGTTCAACTACAAGGATCGGCTTGAACTGCAAAACCTCAGTTCCCATAAGTGGTTTAGGGTATCGAATACATTTTGACATTAGCTTCTTACACTCTCATAAGCCAGGTTTCATTTGACATTAGCCATCTTACACTGTCACAATCAGGTTTCCATCTCAACGTGACGTGAGTTAGTTGCATTTCCATCAAATTGTTAGAGCAGCTCACCGCTATGTTAGAGTTTATTCGACAAATTTGTGTTTCCATCTCCTATTTTAAGCATTAACACATTTTTTTTGCACAAGCACCATCTCCATTACTGATTTCAACACATTTCAGCACAGGTGAATGGAAACCAAGCTATATCTTATGTCCTTCCATTTCTAATTTTTAATGTGCACATATTGCTTTCTTTTACTACATGTTGTTTGTTTAATCTATTTATGCTTTAAAATTGGTCTCTGTTTATGTTTCAGACGAGAACAAGGAGGAATGAGGAGAACTGTCCTTCTTTAACAGATGGATCTAGTCAATCTAACACCCCATAGCTTCCAATTAAATTACTTGTAAATAAAAAAAAGAAATGATAAAGCACTTTACAATTTGGACCTTTATATAGTGTATGTGCCTCTGCCTGCACTTTAACATCAGCTTTTTGCACTAATTCTTGCACTTTTACATGCTAAAATAAAATGTATAATAAAATTAAAAAAAAAAAAAACAAGAGATATATCTCAGTCGTTCCCAATCCAGGTCCTTATATTTTTGGTTGTCTCTGTGAAAATGTTATTTGAGACAGATCAGAGAGACTTTTGGACCAATGATTACTGGGAACAACTGATATATATACAGGGTTTCCAATTAACATTATCACTCACCATCCATTTGACCACAAAACTGGAAAAATAAAAATGTAATATTAAAATAAATAAATGATTAATATAAAACAATATAGCATATAAAATAAATTAAATTCAATTCACATTTATTTGTATAGCACTTTAACAGTGAAGATTGTGTCAAAGCAGCTTCACATAAAAGATCATAGTAAATTGAAATACCTGTAGTGTAGTTCAGTTTTTAAAGTTTAAGTTCAGTTCAGTTTAGCTCAGTTCAGTGTGGTTCAGTAATCACTACTGAGAGTCCAAACACTGAAGAGCAAATCCATCAATGCGCAGCTCTATAGATCCCGAACCATGCAAGCTAGTGGCGACAGCGGCGAGGAAAAAAAAAACTTCACCAGTTGGCGAAACCTCGAGAGAACTAGGCTCAAATGGGTACGACCATTTCTCCACTGGCCAAACGTCTTGTGCAGAGCTACAGTCAAAGCACCGGGGGCTGGAAGCTGGGCCTCAGCGAAGACTTGTCTGTCCCTTAAAATAAAACAATTGCAAAACCGTCTATATTAAAATATAAATCTATAACTGGCCATGTTATTTACCAATCAAAATTTTTCTAGAAACAACAACAAAAAAGAAAACATTGACAAATAAATAAAACAATGAAAAAGTTCACACAATAATTTAAGTTATTTATTACTCATCCTCATGTTCATCTTCAGAATGACTTTAATCCAGACTCAAAGTCTGACTCAAACAACCTTAAAAACGGACCATACGTCTTCACATAAAACAATTTTATTCAGTTTCTTCTCCTCAGTGTCAGTATAGGGCTGCGTTCACAAGCACTGTTCAGTGACAGATGCCCAAGTGCAACTTCCTGTGTTAAATAAATGCACAGGTGCAATCAAAGTTACATGTCAGAGGCATTACAAGTGAATGCGAGCCCTATACTGACACTGAGGGAAGAAATTGTTGAACAAAGTTATGTTTTATGTGCACGTAAACATATTCTCATAGTTAGGAACCTTGCTGTCTATGATGGATCAAGAAACTCTCAGATTTCCCTAAAATATCTTCATTATTTTCATTAAAATATCTTAATTTGTGCTCTGAAGATGAATAAAGTTACTAGTTTTATTGTTTGCTTTGATATAGTTCTTATATACAGCCATCATTAGTCTAATCATTAATCATCTTTTATTGACTACTGATCTTATATGTAGTTGATATAGGTTATTTTATGGTGAGTGATAATTCAAACCCTGTATATATAGGTGGCGAGGTCCGTTCCTCCACGTGGTGCCACTGGAAACTGCCCATCTTAAAGATGGTGCTGAGCTGAACACGGACACAAACTAACTTCAGGCTGGGGCGACAAGCCTCACAACTGATGATAATTATTCTGAATTTTGCACTAAATGTTGAAATAAAGTCAATTTTTTACTAAATAAGTGTTTGTTCTGTTTTTTAAGACTTAAAGAGCTTAAAGTTATTGAGCTCAATGTGTTTGATGTTCAAGCATACATATGGTCGGTTTTTTAGCATTTGAGAACAAATGCACTGTAAAAAAGGTTCTCTTCCAGCTGCAAACCAGCACCGTGCTGGGAGACACCCATAAACTCTCTTATTTATACACACTCATTCACTATTTTGAATAAAATTTAGTTTATTCAATTCACTTATAATGCATGTGTGTGTATTTATTGACTTTTCACAAGACTGTTATGACGTGTTTATCGTCATCTGCCTGTTAAATCCTTGAAAATTTTTAATCTTCAGATTATTTATGTATTTGTGTATGAATTGTATCAACTTTTCCATCAAATTACAGAAAAACTAGTGCTTGTTTCTTGTTTGTTTAATTATTGCTTATTTCTAATAATGCGTCTATGGACAGGACAATAAATTAGACATTGTCTATTCTGTCGTCACCAGTCTTGATAACACCACCGTGAAGATTTTCTTTTTTTTTTTCAGCAAATAGGATTGTAAAAAAAATTTTTTTGCACTCCCATTCACTGCGCTTTAAGTTTACCCAACTACAGTGACTTCTGCTGCTGAGAAACCTGGAAATGTGAAGAGTCCATTGTGTTTCATCTTCTGAGGCACAACCAGCCAAAAATATAATGCACTTAATATTTACTTTCCCTCGAGTGGTTCCAAACTTATATGAGAATCCTTATTTATGCTGAACATGAGTGATTCGAAGAAAGCTGAAAACCTGTAATATTGACACCCACAGTAGAAATAAGTAAATATATGAATGTCAATGGTTACAGGGTTCAAACTTTTTTCAAATCAACTTCTTCTGCATCCAACAGAGACAAAATTTAAAGTTTGAAAGAAGTAAAAGTCCAGTAAATTATGAAAATTTCAATTTTTGGGTGAACTATCACTTTAAATTAGTCGTTTATGACATTAGTTTTCTTTTTGGCTTATTCCTATATTAATCTGCGGTCGCCACAACGGAATGAACCGCCTGTTTTACATAGATCATTTGATATAATGTGAAATCGTTTCGGCTGGTCTGAAAGGTTTATAGAGGTTGCAACAACTGCGACAACACTCACTTAAAAAAAGATAACGTAATGAACATTACTTTTGAAGTGTCTAACACATTGTTAATGTACTCGTTCATTGCTGACAAATATTAACAAAATCACTTTTTAAGCAGGTAATTAGAACGAATTATACAACTTAACCGACTTAGGGCAAAGATTTAAGCTTGCCCTTGCAACTATTTGTTAGTCGTATTTCTAAATGTGTTACTGAACTCAGATTTCTCTTCCCCATTTCTTTCTTTTTTAGTTTGTACGTTACATATAACTAATAAATTTGATCTCGGAATATGGTGTAACACCGCTGAGGTCAGAGAGTCCTAGGAACTTAAATCCTTACAATGTTTCCAGAGGAATATTTCAACGAGGGACGCTTTTAGCCAGCGTGTGATTTTTTTCTTTTGTCACAGTTCTCTGTCAAGTTGTTATATATTTATCGGCAATGACGCGTCGTAATAAATAAACAGACACTATATACTATATCTGGGCCTTTTAACACACGTTTAATCGGTCATTCTCGTGGACGCGTTTTCCTAAAATCAGCTCTTGCCGTCTGCTTGTTATTTGTCGTACCGTTATGAGTGACGTGTAACTTAACGCGAAATTCTTCACAAATAACAGATCTGAAACAGGTTTATAATGCGCTTAAGCGTGTTAAAGTGGTTGTGTCTACTATGAAAGAACACATTCAAGCCGTCCGCTGAGGATGTGATAAATTGCAGCTCGTTTATGATGGAAAGAGACAAAAGACAGTGTCATAAACAGGAATTGGATTTTAACATGTAACGGTAGATGACTGAGGCTGAATATCACTGAGGATATTTGGATCAGCTTGCTTTTCTTCAGCGTGGTACGGTGTTGCTCAGAAAGGCACAAAGATGATGTACTCTTCACGGAGGAAACCTGTGCTGTATTTCAAAGATGACAGAAGGTAAAGAAGGTGCTCACTTTAATCTGAATATGATTTCAAAATGAACTTCACTTTATAATGAATTTACACTCCATTAGCTGAAATGTAAATGGTTGCATGTGGGTGTGAACATAAAAAATAATCTTAATTTTAATAGTTTAATTTTATTACAATTGTTAGATTAGTTTGTGTGTGTTTAATATGTATTTTATTCTAATGTTTTTAAATATAATTTTAAGAAGTGAAAGTCAAGGGGTGCGGCGTCCAGGAGAGTGAGTATAAGGCATTATGTTGTTGAGAGAAGTGTGAAGTTTAAGAAAGAGCAGTTGTGTACAGATGCATGAGCTGCTTGAGGAATAACAACACCTTTATGAAAAGAATATATCTAACGCGTGCTGTTGTGGATTGTAGTTTGTGTATGCTCATTCATTGACTAACTCACTGACAGTTTACACCCAGAGACTCCTGAACCATGCAAGGTCTTATGTGAACTTTAAAGACCCTATAACATTATAGATGTATGGTAGCTCTGTTTCTCTTTAGTTAAAACTAATCAGAATATTATTTACCCATTGTGTACTCTGTATGCTTGCTGAAATGCTGTTTTTAATGAGAATGGCCTTTTCACTAAAATTGTCCCAAAAATATACTTCAGTTCTATGCATGCATGAGATTGTGCAAAAATGAGTGAATTTTGTCATTCAGCTATTATGTGTGTGTAGTGTTCAAATCCTGCACAATTTTTTATGTATGTATACACAGTGCACACATGCTTTAAATTGAGTCTTTTTGCTACTTCCGTTCATCCATAGGATGGTTCATCCAGACCAGTGTTACATGATAGAAAAAGGAGACAAAACCAGAAAAAAAAGCAAAAACACAGAAGTCTACTTTGGTCTTGTATCTGCAGTTACATCAGCAAAGTTGTGAATAGATTTAGTGGGCAAAAAGAGTATAATGAAATGAAGAAATGTATGATGCTTACACAGAAGTCATTTTCAAACCAAACAAATGATAAAGTTTCTGCTAGCCCTTGAATTTTTTTCCACCCTTGACATTTTGCTTTGATGTTTCCCAGCACTGCTTGCTCTTTTCCTTTTTTGTAGTCTTGGGGTCTTTGAAGTGCTTGGAGTGTATCTGGCATTAAAATGCATCCACCTTACTGACTACATAGGCACTATATGGCTAGATCATTCCTCAAGGTGAACCTGTAGTGCCTTATTGCTGGGTACAGAATTAAATACTAATGGTGGAAATATCTGTCTAATTATATATAATAATTAGATGAGAACAATATCTTTTATTAGTATGATCATTAAATAAATGTTTCTAAAATAGCTAATAAAAGTGTGATTTTTCTAGGTAAATGTTAAATCTCAAGACATATTGTTATCACAATGTACGACAATGTCACATATCAGATATTTTTTTCCAATGTCTTGCAGCCCTTTATATACAGATGAAACCAGACGTTTACATACACTCTAAAAAAGGAAACATAACCATTTTTTACATGTATGATGGTAAATCCTACTAATCGTTTTCTATTTTAGGTCCGTTAGGATTACCTAAATGATTTACATTTGCTAAATGCCAGACCAATGAAATAATTGATTGAATTTAAACTTTAAATGAATAATACTTTTTTTATTTTTGAGAATTTTTTTATTAATTTCTAGACAGTCGAATGTTTACATGCATTTTCTTGGTATTTTTTTAGCGTTGCTTTTAAACTATAACTTTAGTCAAATGTTTTGGGTATTTTTGTCCATTCTGTCGTCACCAGTCTTGATAACACCACCGTGAAGATTTTCATTTTTTTTTTTTTTTTCAGCAAACAGGATTGTAAAAAAAAATATTTGTTGCACTCCCACACACGCTTCTCACAATAATTTAAAGGAATTTTAGCCCATTCCTCCTGACAGAATTGGTGTAACTGAGTCAGATTTGTAGACTGTCTTGCTCGCACAAGCTTTTTCAACTCCGCCCACAAATTATTCATAGGATTGAGATCAGGGCTTTGTGATTGCCAGTCCAAAATATTCACTCCGTTGTCCTTAAAACATATTTTAACTAATTTGGCAGAATGCTTAGGGTCATAGTCTTGTTGAAAGACGCATTTGTGGCCAAGTTTTAATTTCCTGGCTGATGAGATGTTGCTTCAGTATTTCTACATAATGTTCTTTCTTCATGATGCCATTTATGCTGTTAAGTGGACCAGTCCCTCCTGCAGCAAAACACCCCCACAACATGATGCTGCTGCCCCCATACTTCATAGTTGGGATGGTGTTCCTAGGCGTGTAAGCTTTCCCCTTTGTCCGCCAAATGTAACACTTGTCATTATGGCCAAACAGTTCAATCTTAGTTCTATCAGACCACAGGACGTGTCTCCAAAAAATTGTTGTTTTTTTCCCAGTGTAATTTAGCAAATTGTAATCTGCCATTTTTTGTTGATTCTGGCTTGTTAATTTTACCATGTTGTCACAAAAGGAAGCGGTGTGTTTGAGGTTTTCCTTAAATACTATTCTACTGTTGTGCCTCCAATTAACACAAATGTTGTCATTAGCCAATCAAAAACTTCCAAAACCTTGACACCATTATCTAAGCTTTTTCAGAGGCATAATAATTGTATGTAAACTTGACTTTCAAGAAAAGTCATAACATTTTATAATTATTAATATTATATATATATAATATATATAATATATATATTATATATATATTATAATTATTATTCCAGGGTTGCCACAGCGGAATGAACTTATCTAGCACGTTTTGCCAGGCGAATGCCTTTCCAGCTGCAACCCATCTCTGAGAAACATCCACACACACTCATTCATAGTCGTGTGTGTGTGTGTGTGTGTGTGTGTGTGTATATATATATATATATATATATATATATATATATTAGGGGTGTCACGATTTCGATTTTTAATCGAAATCGATCGAAATTTATGCTCAATTTCAATTATCGAATCAAAGTAGAATCGTCAATACTGCCACGCCCCCATGTCACGTCAGCTTGGCTTGCCAAGCGGGAAAAAAACAGGCTTGTTGAAGTGCTTGTTAAACTGCAGAAGCAGGAGACCCGTTGGCAGAACTTAAACCCTCTTTCAATGAAGTCGCCGGTGTGTAAGCATTTTGGATTTCCAGTGAGTTAAGTTGACAACGTTCGTGTTGTCGACATAAAAAAACACAGTTTTGCAAGCTCTGCTATGTACGTGTTATGTATGGTTTGTCCGATAGACAACACCGGCATCGCGATCCTCCGCCCGCCCCCGTTGCAAATCTGCTCGCGAAAAGTACACACTCAGGCCCTGTTTACATTGTCTTTGTTTTTAAATGGCATTTTAGAACGACAACGATTTGACATCCACAGTGGCGTGTAGCATTTCTGAGCAGCCCTCCTTCCTCTCTACCTCTAAAAATGCACATCACGTGACCACACAGACGCACCCACAGCCATATGAGCTCGAGACAGCAGGTCCAGGCAGTCAGAGGACTGCTTCAATCTTTCACTCACTTGTACTTTGTCATTTTAGCGCACACCTCAGATACTGTTGGCTGGTTCCTGTTGGTTGTGCGTCTTTTTTACCGACGCCATTATAACGACACAGATCACTGCCTATTCACGAGTCCCGCAGAAAAAGTGTTTGACAGGTGGTAATTATGTTATGTGTGTATCTTGCCTTTATTCATTTACTGTATGATTTGTTTATGGGTAAAACAAAGACCATGCAAGTCAGGTAGTTTAAACGGTAGGCTACAAATAATTAATTGGTCATTAATTAATTATTCATAATCAAAAATCGAATCGAATCGTGACTTTAGAATCGAAAATGTAATCGAATCGAGGATTTGGAGGATCCTGACACCCTTAATATATATATATATATATATATATATATATATATATATATATTGTAACGAACAAACGTTACATGCTTTAATTGTTGTTTTAGTTTCCTGTGATGTGAGAAGCACTGGTTGCAATATTACTACAGGCCACTAGGTTGCACTAGAGGGGAGTGAGAACTGGATATATTCCAGCTCACCATAGAGCAAGTGAGTCGTGTTTGGTAGAGGGAACCACATGGTGAACTGAGGCTACCGACCCACTCCGGTTCTGATTGTTTTTGAGAACATTATTGTTGCTGCTCAAATACAGGACCTGTTGTCCTAGAGATGTTCAGATGAGGTGTTTGTTGGTGCTTTCAATGGACTGCAATGATTTGGTTTCAACGTTCTTTATGCTTCTCATTGGCAAATGAACTATATGTGTACACTTGGAATGACGGTCAGTGACTCTTAAATTCCTCATCATACTACAGTTTTCCCAGTGTGAGGAAGTGGATCTTATTGCATCGCACTCAAATCCATCTACTCAACATTCACCCAACTATCTATATCATTTACAAAGACTGTTTACATTCAATGACTGCTTGGTTTTGGTTATTGATTACTTTTGTTTGTGTGGACTAAATACTGTATACACATGTAGAGAAATTAAACAAGAAGGAAAAAGGGAAAAACAGGCTTGTGAAGTTTATTTTAATTTCAGTATGTGTGAAATAAAAATTCTGTGAACTCCCTCAGTGTAACATCTTGCATGCATAGAGGTGGTGTTACAATATATATATATATATATATATATATATATATATATATATATATATATATATATATATATATATATATATATATATATATATATATATATATATATATATATATATAAGTAAAGCTGTGGTCACACTGGACTTTTCTCCCCATAGACTTCCTATGCATCAGACCGGAAACACAAGGTCGTGCCTCAAGTTTTGCAGATCGCTGCATTAGAAAGTTCAAGCTTGGTAAACTCTGACCTGCGAAATCGCACCACTTGACTGTTTACCTGTTTAATAATGATGTAATCAGCTGGAGTTTGAAATTAAGCTGTTTTTCTCTTCCAAGGCCTTATTTTACTCTTTCAGTTGCCATCTTGAGGATGGAGGATGGACAATGTCAACAGTCTTTGCTCGATGACAGACTTATATATATGTGTCTATATATATATATATATATATATATATATATATATATATATATATATATATATATAGACGTGCTGTCTCTCAGAAATGATAAATGAACTCTCCTTAGCACTATTCTTATAAATAAGCTGCATAGTTTCAATCTAAACAACTACATTCTCTACTAAAGAAGACTCAAAAGTACATTATGTTGTCCAACAGCTGCAATATTTGTCAAACTGTTGTGTGTCCTCTGCTTGTCGATGTATGTGGGTGGAATAATACACAAGGTTTGCAGTGACCTTTGTTGTGTGTTCATTTAATGTTTAATGAATTATTTGTCAGGTTTAGCTCAATTATTGAGTTTTCACACAAATGTATTTCTTCTTTCAGTTTTCTGTCGAGGAAATGCACTGTATGGAAGCTGTTTGGCCTCTGCATGGTGTTTGTTTTTGGGTCCCTTCTCTGGGTGCAGTTGACGTGTACAGGAGACATGAGCCAGACTGCTGGATACAGCCATCTCCCTCAACAGCCCTGTCCAATAGACAAACAGTCGTCCCATGTTGATGATCCTTCCTGGGGCCCTCATAAAATGGCCCTCATTGTTCCATTCAGAGAGCGCTTTGAAGAGCTGCTTGTGTTTGTCCCGTATATGCATGCTTTCCTCAACAAGAAGAAAATACGTCATAAAATATTTATTATAAACCAAGTAGATCACTTTCGGTGAGTATTATTAACAACACTGTTTGTTTGTTTGTTTGTTTGCTAGTTATAGTTTTTGTGCTATTGTTACCTGAGATCTATCATACACTAACATTTAAAAATCATATCTAATTATTGTTTTCAGTTGTTTGTGTTTTTTAATTTTTTAAAAATGTTTTCCCCATGAAAATAGCTCTTGTTGCTGACATGGCACTAAATAAATATACTTGCTATGATACCAGTTGTTTATTGGAAGCACACATTATGATTTTGTTTTCTAACTCTTGTCTCAGGTTCAATCGTGCCTCTCTTATTAACGTTGGCTTCATGGAAAGTGGGAATGACACAGACTACATTGCAATGCATGATGTGGACTTGTTGCCTCAAAACGAGGATCTGAACTATGGGTTTCCAGTAGACGGGCCCTTCCACGTGGCCTCACCAGAGCTTCATCCTTTATATCACTATAAGACGTATGTTGGAGGAATCCTGCTGCTCACTAAGAAACATTATCTGGCGGTAAGAAACCCAAAGTCTTTGGAACATTCTGGGATTTTCCGAATTTGTTTGTAAATTACAATTGCTTGTGATTTCTGCCTAAAGTGCAACGGGATGTCAAACCGCTTTTGGGGATGGGGAAGAGAAGATGACGAGTTTTTCAGGAGACTGAAAGCAGCTAATCTTGAGGTACATGATATAATCTAATCTAATCTAATATAATATAATATAATATAATATAATATAATATAATATAATATAATATAATATAATATAATAAACAATTGTCAATGTATATTTGCAGCTTTTTAGACCAACAGGTATTACTACAGGAACTAAAACATTTAGACACATCCATGATCCAGCCTGGAGAAAAAGAGACCAGAAGCGGATCGCTGCACAAAAACAGGTAATATTCATTAATATTTAAAAAGCTTTTTGACAAAAATATGTTGCTTATTAAGGCTGCATTTATTTAATTTTAAATAAAATAAAAACATTAATGTTGTAAAATATTAGAACAATATAAAAGGGCTGTTTGTGTTTATTGCTATTATTTATTTATTACTTTTTGAATGTTCCTCAGCTGTTACTCGAGGCTTAAGTTTCATATGTTTCTTCTGAAATCATATGATAATCTGATCCTCTAGAATCATTTGTTATATTATCATTGTTAAATATGAGCTGCCTCATGGTTTTATGGAAAAAAAGATAAATAAATCCATAAAGATCTGATTCTGAGGTGTTAATAACCAAGTGTCTTTTCCAAAGTTGGCTGTTCAGTTTAAAAGAACTAATTAATAATTTGACTCTCTTGCAAATGGTGTTTAAAAGTCTAGACATTTCCACAAACAGATTCAAATTGTTGACTTCAATTAATCATTACAGCAGGTTAAGGTATATCATGCTGAAATATTCAAAGGATACACTATGTAGACTAGATATATAGCACCAAAATTGATTGCGATTAAAAAATTTAATTAGTCATTTTAAGACCTTTTTAACATAAAAATAGCATTATAATGCAAGTACACTCTTCCAAAAACGCATTTTATTCTTAAGAATATTTCACTTAATTATATTCATTTTAACAATTTAATAATTAGGGATTGGAATCAGAAAGTGAAAATGCATATGCTAAACAAATAAATGATAATAATAAATGTTAACAAAAAAGTACCAGATCTCTTTTTAGTCGTCAAGCACCCAGATGAAAAGATACTGTAGTAACTTTATGGTAAATACTAGGTATGCTCCGATCGATCAGCTGAAGATTGCTATTGGCTGATAATCACATTTAATGACTCGATAGGTACTTGTCAATCTGGCTGATCTCATGTACCGATCGCAGGGGTTTGTTTTTGAGTTTACAAGCAAAGGAGGACGCTCATGCGCTCTCATAGCCTACAGCAGCTACAACACGTAAAGAGGTAAAATGATGCATGGGGGCGAGCGATCGATTTGCTCATGCAGCTAAAAGATATACAGATGCTGTGCGAGCTGTTTATACAGACTATTAACTCGACTTTCGTGAGTGATGGTCTCTTTTTTGCAAGTGCATCCATTGTATTAAAAAATATTTGAATGGTCTTGCATGTAGTTAGGCCTTTTTACATATAACAACTGAAAGTTTTGTGTTTTTGACAATATTTCAAGTTCACTAAAACCTGGCTGAAATTATTAAATAAAACTTTAAAATTATTTTTATTTCTAAATGGTTAATAATATAACTTCTTGTAATATACTCACTGCAATAAACCATAGTTTATAGGCCTCTTTCCTTTTAGTAAAACAGTGGATATTTAGGTGGTTTAAAGGTGTGATGTATAATTAAGTAGGCGCTCCAAACCTTTCCTTGATTGAGACTTGTTGAATTCTTCTTTCATCATTTGCAGTGTTTCCAAATTGCATTTTGTAATTTTTCTTACCCATTTTTATACCAGTTATATTCATTTCTGTAAAGCTGCTTCTGGCCATGACATGGCCACACCAAATGGTTATAAGAGACGTTTTTAAGGGATTAAATGCAGCATCATTCATTTATTCCATTAGGTAGGGCGAGATCTCCACTTAAGTATCATCCTTAGAGGCAAAATATGCTTAATGCATTATTAAGCTTAAAGCGGTACTTGGTTTCGGATGATCACCATGACAAAGAATCGATACTCTGTATATGAATCAAAGCATCCCTATTAAATATCCTACTGTCTTTTTTTTTCATACTGACACCTCCAATAGACATAGAGAGGCTGCGCAATCAGTGAAAATGTGGTTAAAATGTGGTTAGAATATTTTTTTATGTATGGGTGATATTGCATCACCAGAAATTGAAGACATGTCCATGTGTTGTGCGATAAGTCGATATACTGATTATTGTGAAAGGCCTAATGTAAACATTTATTGCAGATTATTACCTCTCATTTATGTAAGTTGATGGCGTTTCAGGTTTTATGTTCATCCCTGTACCTAATTCATACATTAAGAAACCTGATTTTGTTGTATGTTTCTTATAAGTGGCTGTAGCGTACATGCTGAATCTGATATGAAGAATTGAAAAAGAATCATGACAGCCAAGTACCAAAAACTGAACTGAAAAATCACTCATTTTTATGTATGTTTTTATCTATATTTATTTATTTATTTATTTTGTATCAACTCTAATTGAAATGTGAAGTTGTTGTTGACTTTCACTATTGACTTTCTTTATTGTCCACAAGTGGAAATTTGGCTTCACCACATAACTACATCAACATTCACATCATATGTATCGCTAAAAATCCTGAACTTATTTTAATGGTATTTGTTTTAGCAATTTCATCAAATAGCCATACCTTCCTGATGTGGCAATAAATGAACAAACGACAGCAGTGAGGAATCGTTTCTTCACTGTTGTTGCAATCATTTTTCAATTGCAGAATGGGAATTGACTCATTTCATTTTTAAAGATCGTTGATTAGATATTGAATGGTTATAGAATGATTGAATACATTTCCGTCAACACATTTGGATTGTTCACTTCAATAAAAATTTTTCAAATAGCCATTAAAATAGAGACTTTCTGTGATTTCACCGATTTTGAAGTGTCACACAGTATGACACAAATTAGATTTAGCCAAATTAGCAGTGTCATTATATAAACTTGGCCCCATTTACACCTGGCAACTGACAAACAGATGTTGATATTAGGTTGTAAACAAGGCCAACTGTGTTTCAGCTTCTGTCTGCTTTTGGCAGGAGCAGTTTAAGGTGGACCCTGAGGGTGGCCTGAGTAACCTTCGCTACAAGGTGGAGTCCAGAAAAGAAGTGTCTATCAGTGGAGCTCCATGTACTGTGATCAACACCTTTGTGGAGTGTGACCTCAACCAGACCCCATGGTGCCAGTTCAGCTAATAATAGTTGATAATGCATAATTCACTTAATGCTTGAACAGGACCTGGGAAGCCAGAATGATACGGATTCTCCTTCTGTGGTGCAAGGAAAGCTTTCACAGATTATCAGTGCCAGTCACACTTGAAAAAAAAAAAAACAGATCGTCGAACCAAAAGGACTTGAATGTGTGACTGGTGGAAAAGGAGGCTTTATTTTTCTATGACAAGTGTTTTTGACTTCATCCCCGATGAAGCTTTGCCTCGTATTTGAAGAGAATTATGGACCATTAACAGGTACAGCACTGAGTTTGCATCAGCGACACTGCAAGCATCAAAATGTCTGATTTTTAACGATGAGTTTTATAATATTTTTAGCTGTAGCCGTGGCTTGTTTTGGACCATTTCTCCTAGTGCAATTGTGAGTATTTGCTCAGCCTGATCTTTTTGCTTGAATTTGAAATCATTGTGTTGAGAAAGACAACCTTATATATATAGATATAAAGTGGGTTTAAAGGGTACTTTGTATTTGCACATTATTCAGTATTTATAGAAAAAAACTCAAGTTTTCACTAATTCTTTCTTGCCATGTTTTAAAATGCATGAAGTGCTGTTACATTTTAGCACTCGGAGGATTATCTAGAAACTTTATGAACTGGAGGCATGAAGCTGAATCCAAAAAGTAAAAACGTCTGAGTGCAAATGTTAATAAAATTTGGACACATTAATATTATTATCATTATTATTATTTTGGCCAATTCCTGACAAACTGTGAATCAGTATACGCGGTTTCAAGTATGATATGTTCAACAAATGTTTGTTCAACTGCACAAACAAATGTTTGCCAAAAAATAAAGTTTGACTCCATTTTCTAATACTGCTTCACATTCACCAGCAGAGGAATTTATATTTAATTCACTTTATTTTGATCATGTCTGTGTTGTTGGAGTGTTGTTTGTGTGTATGCCATTAGCACTTGCAAAATTTGTCTAGGAATGCTGTGCTGACTTTTCATGAGCTGTTGCTTACTTTTATCTTAAACCAATGAATATTAATATCAGTATTAGACTTTGCTGGGTTTTTTTCGTTCACTTAAGTCTTCAAAAGCAGTGTTTCTCAACCACATTCCTGGGGGACGACCAGCTTGCACATTTTCCATGACTCCTTAACCAAACACACCTAATTCGGCTCATTAACAGAGACTGAAAGATCTATAATAGGTGTGTAATCAAAGGAGACATCCAAAACATGCAGTGTTTGTGTTCCCCCTGAAACATGGTCGAGAAACACTGTTCTGAAGGATTATGCGGAAATGTTTTTGGGGAAAATTCTGTTAAATACTACCATGTAGGAGTGCAAAAAAAAAAAGAGCTGGAGACTACTAGTTAGCCTATAAACTGAACAATGTTATCAATAATTATACAGCAGTTTTTTTGTGATATGAACTACATTAAAGACAGAATAAGTCATTCTGTCTTTCTTTCTCAGTGACTGACAAGCACAATGACAGAGCGTGACGTTGTGTAACTGTGCAAAGACTTTTCAAAGAACTTTTATATCACTATGGTAATCATACTTTTGTTCAAAATGCCGGCATAATTAGTCATTACCATTATTGATCACTTATTAATTAAATGTATTTCCAAATAGAGCAGCATGCTTCACTTTGTTACTAGCCCTTACAGGTTTTTTTTTTCTTTTCCGTCTATACCAAAGAAGCCCAAACTAGGGCCTGCGGGCCAAAGTTGTCCCATGGTAAGCTTTGATTTGACCCGCCATCCCATATGAGAAAAGAGGAAGAATGATGGATTTTTTTTTTTAGATATTATCATTTCAAATCTAATGTAACCTTTTGTTGGTTTGTTTTATTGTTAAAAGCTAACTGAAATTCAATGTTACAAATAAACAGGGTAAATAATCAGATTTAGTGTACATATATAGTGCACAATGCACATACTGTCACCTGACGGATAGAGGACAAATGAAGGCAAAGGCAGGTTCTGCTTGACGGTATTCAGCATTGAACTCCACTGTGTCATAATTGTGATTATGCTTTTATTGCAAAAAGTTATCACTTTAAATAACATACTGTATTACCTAATACAATTAAAGTAATGTTTTCTAATAAATTAGAAAAAGACACACGTGACACATTTGGTATATTTACCTTCAGCCCACGACTGTCAATGATATTTGATTTTTAAGCACCCCTAATTTAGACTGGTGTAGTTGTTTACCACAGTGTGAAAAAAAACAACTAATCCAAATTAGGCTCCTATTTGTTAAACATTGGCTTTGATCATCGTCTGACTTAAGCTATACATATGTGTGGGATTTTGAAATGTTAATGGATGTGATCTGTTTACACATTTGACACTAGAGGGCGATGTTAGTAAAGATTGAGGTGGACCACCAGACTGCTTGTTCAGTAACTTGTTTCTGAAGACTGACGGACATCACATCTGCCACAATAACTTATAAAAGACCTGTGATACGCTCTATTAGCGAAAACAACTGACTGAAATAACTGATCACTAATTTTCCTCAGTGCCACAGCCTATTGTGCTTAGTGAGCATATTTGTTTGCTCACATTGACCTAAAATTGTTCACCCTTTATATATATAGTCTATATATATATATATATATATATATATATATATATATATATATATATATATATATATATATATATATATATATATAACAATACGTTGCGCGTTATCAAACGTAAGCCTAATTGAATTGAATTTACATAAGAAAATGTTTTAATGTGGATATTTATAAACAATTAATTTGAGATAAATTCATAATCTGTAAAGATTTACAATTACTACTAATTCATGTTTGTCATCCTCGTCCCCTTTTTTCCTTAATAGCGAATATGTGTTTAATAATTATGTGAATAATTAATGAACTGTTTTTTTCTTCATCATGTTCATTAAGTCAATATGGTCATCCATTTCATTAAGTCTCTGAGTCAGCTAATGACTAGTAAAATAACCAGTCTTGGCTTCTCCGTGTTCAAAGAGGGTTTAACACCAGTTAATTCCAGGCAGGGGAACAATAATCACATTTTAACTCGCCTTCGCACCCAGAATGCACACAAAAACTCCAACTGTTATAGCCTTTCAGCTGTGAACAATCTGCAATCAATTGCCAGAGGCAAAATTAATAGATGTTAATGGCCATTTGTATTTGAGGCAAAGGGGACAAAATTGGCCAGAGAAAGCTATTAATTATATGCAGAGGGACCGAGAAGGGAGGCACAAGAGGGCTGGAGACGGGCTGCTTTGGGGCTCAATGGGGTCTGTGCCCTGCGTGGTTCACATGGGCTTCCGCTGGGTGGATTGTGAAAGGCCTGAGCAGGGGGGCTTTTGTGGGACTCCTGAGTCGCGATTGTTCCTTCTCAAAAGGGTGACATCTGTCCAGGGTTTCCGAGACTCTGATCCACCCCATTAGCCTCCATCCTCTCTCAACAACTTATTGCGTTTGTAACTGACAAATGAGACAAGGAGAGGCACTCGAGACATGTCAAGCCGCCAGATCAATGCGCGCTCCCCTTGATCTGTGTCTGCTTCATTAAGACACCGTCAGAAAATACTTAAGCTCACAGTTGCCTTGATATTTCTGCTCATAAAAACGAGTGATATGTGTGCGTCAAAGGGATAGTTCGCCCTAACATTTGTTTATATTCTGCCATTATAATCCTCCATTTGTTCAAAACTTGTTTTTCTTCTGTTTAACACAAAGAGAGATGTTTTTAATGTAATAAAACAACCTGTGCCTTTTTTCCCTCCATGGATGTTAGGGGCAGTTTTTCCAGAATTTCTTGTTTTGTGTTCAACAAAAATCATAAAAGTTTATTTGAATGTGCGCAAATGGAAAGGAAATGTTCACTTTTGGGTGAACCAAGGTTTCATTGTGTTTCTTACAAAATAGCCTACTTTGCTTTTACAACGAATAAAACCCCAAGTTAAACTGTTAAAAATGAATGAACCAATCTAATTGCTTACAAAATGTTTCGGTTACAATTGTTTTTAATTGGTTAAAAATGATGATCGACCAGCCGAAGAAAGCACTTTTAAACTAATTAAACCAGTTCATTTGTTTGTTGTGAACCCATTTAACATTTAGCCTACACTTTTTTTCTGTTTATTAGACTATTCTTCCTTAAAAGATTCATTAAAGCTAATTTAACGAATTATTATTATTACAATACAAATCAAAACTAATTTAGGCTATTATTATGATATTAATAATTATAATTATAATTATTATAGCCTAATTATATAACAGTAACCTAATAGGCTAAGTAATTTGATCATTAGCTGACAAGGAATTTCGTGATTTAAGGTTTTTATTCGTTGTTGTGATGTTAGCGTTTTAATTCTTATATAAGGGGACACAACATAATTGAGCAAATGTAAAGAAAATTTATATTGTTTAATTTGTGTTTATATATATATATATATATATATATATATATATATATATATATATATATATATATATATATATATATATATATATATATATATATATAGGCCGAACATTTCAGTGTAAAAAGAAAAAGTAAACCGTTAGCCTAATAATTGTGAGACCGTTTATACTAGCCTACACAATTATTAGGATATTAATAAAACTCTATTTGTGATTTCGACTACAAATAAATAACTATATAAACAAATAGCTTAATATCTAAATAAATAACGCAATGCATTTAAAAAAACATGTTGCCTAAATCAAATGGCAGGCCAAGTTATTTAGTTTTTCTCTTAGCTCAATAAGCTCATTAAGACATCAAGACTCAGTTTTGAGGGTTTGTCTGGCTCATTTTAAATTTATGTCTAGCCTTCATACATTTTTTGTTTTGACGCCTCCGTTCATATGTTGTTGAACTCTTTGTAGCAAACACAGAATTTCTTTACACAACACAAAATGGCAGTAATTGACTGCGAGTGCGTCGCGCTTGGATCTGCGCATGCGCACCACACCTCGCAGCCGGAGCTCCGCGAGCAGGTATTGAAGTTGGCGCTTGACAAGCCCTGGCGCACAAACTGACGGATCATCGATCATATGAAGAGCTCGCAGCGACCTGCATCCGAGGAGCCCATGCCTGCTTCACATACGAGACAGTTTCCGACGGTGCACGAGTTCTGCTCACACAAGGACATCAATGAGATCTGAATGAGTTTCAACATAACTGCTGACAGAACTCTCTCGTCCATTTGCAGCTATTGGAAGTGTATTGCAACCAACGAAGTTAACGGAGCCAGAGGAGACTTCTGAAGTTATGGATTGTAGAGGGACTATATAAATGTTATCTTCTTGACTTTTTTAAGAATCCTGGCTTCACTCCATCATCGGGTTCAGAGTGACCTGACTTCTTTTCTATTTAACTGAATATTTTTAATAACTCAGCACAATGTTCCAGCACAATAAGAAGTGCTTCACGATTGAATCTCTTGTGGGTAAAGACTCCAATTCGTCAAACGCTGCTGCAGACGAGCCCATCAGACCCACTGCTCTGAGGTTTACTGAGTCCATCCATCCTTCCCCCTTTGGCAGCTGCTTCCAGAATTCAGGCAGGACACTGTACAGCAGCAGCCCAGAGATGATGTTCACAGACCCGGCCACTCACTCCACCAACTCCGGCCTGTCTCTGCGCCACCTCCAGATCCCCACACAACCCTTCTTCAGTCCTCACCAGAGGGACACCTTGAACTTCTACCCGTGGGTGCTGAGGAACAGATATCTGGGACACCGGTTTCAAGGTAAGGAGCCGGGCGAAGACCTGTGTTCAGTCGGTGACAGGGATGTTGAAACCAGTGGAGGCCATGAAGTTAAAAACAACTCTGTTTTCTTGTTGATAGAATTCATAAGCACATATTTGTGTTAACTACAACAAAACAGAATATTTTTAAAGAATGAGTTAGTATTATCATGTGTTTACATTCACTTCAGTGTTTATTTAAGCATTGTTTTAAATATGACGCGTCGCACTGCATACACATCACAACTGTCCATGAGGCAGGCTTTTAATCAAATAATATAAAATAAAAATAACAACTAGCTCAAGATCATGACGTCCAAATAGATTTCAACTTTTGACTTTAAATTGGATTGTGTACGCAATTTGGTTTACGCAATAACCAATAATAAAACAATTCAAAACAATTGTACGCAGTCAACAAAATTAAGCCATAACGCTTATTTCGATCACACATTTATATTAGGCTATAAAAGATAAGAAAAGTGTTTTATACAAATCATTCTTTTCGGTTTGTTTCAAACATTCGTTGGCCTATTCCTTTAATATAGCCTAAATAATAGCCTGGCAAACATAAATAAAATATTAGGCTGAAGGATAATCGCCGTTTTATGTAACACATTTAGGTTGACAATGTTTGACTAGTTAAGATCATTTGAATAGAATATGCTAGATGCTAAATACCTTTTGTTTTTATATAAACTCTTTATATATTAGCTTTTGTGTTTAAATAAAACGTTTTCGGATTATTTTAGTAAAATTAAAAGATAAATTGCCATTTTACAAATTAAATAATAATAATAATAATAATGATGATTTTCTAAATGTTATTTTGGGAATATTAGTTTTTTTTAAGATCCACTGCATTTATACGACGTTGTAATTAAAAAGGTAAATGCGGTATAAGATTGAATTGCATTATTGCGGAGGAAGAAAATCTTTCCATATAGTCGAGATACACACAACATATTTATTCTATGTTTATGATTCCTACAAAGAGGAAACACATTTGTTTATATTACTGTACTGCCATAAAGATTTACAGCTCTTACAATGACCATAACAAAAAGCAATACGTGAATGTATGCTAACTATAAAAGACATGTTAACTTTTTTAGCAGTTATTTGGATGCTTTATAAAATTGATGAAGAAAGTAATTAATAATTTTCAATAAATTTGATATAAAACATGTACATTTGAATGATCTTTGTGAGATTAAAAATAGAAAGTTTTAAAACTTGTTTAAAATTAAAATTTTATTGTAATATTGCTATATTTTTATTTGAGATCATCATTTAATGGCTTTACTTGCACTGTTTGCATATTGAGTCCTTTAAAAAGCGTAATTGATACTGAGAGGTCCAATTTACCAGGCAATTTGTTAAAGCAGCCCTCAGTAGCTCTGTCCGTCTGACTCATTGCCTGACTAGAGGGGTGTGATGGGAAGCCCAGTCAAATTTGCTGTTAGGGTCTCGAGTCCTCCAGGGCATTGCTCAGGTAATTGGTGGAAGTCAGAGGTTGTTGTCACTATTACTCAGATCCGGGGTTCAGATAGAGCCTCTTTGTTTACACCCAGAGCCGGTCCTCTCACTGATGGTGTCCAATAACCAAGAAAACTACTGTTTAGACAAGGCTAAATGCAGCCGTGGGGATTGGGAGGGAAAGAGGAGAGTGTCGGCGCTAATGTGTCCATGGGTTTTAACTCTTTAACACTTCCTGAATGTCCATGTCCTCGAATCTATCATGCGGGACAAGATAAACAGGATCTCAAGCTGGCCTGCTGTGGTGCGTGAGCTGGGTTTTGTGTTATGGGTACATTTCGCAGACTGTGACAGTGGCACTGATGCATTTTTCAGAGATTTGTGTGATATCAGGTTGCAAAAAAATCTGTGAAGCTCCAGACATAAACAGCGGCATCGTCTGTACACTGTTGAGTGTCTGATTTTACTGAGTCGTTCCAAAAAATGATGAAACTAAATAATTAAAATAACACTGCACTTATATACCATTCAGATGCTCAGTTAAATTGTAGACTGTGGAAATTATATGATCAAAAACTCATGACAACCTACAGTGCTCAGGATAACTAAGTACATCCCATTTCGGAAAGGAATATTTGTATCCATTTTTCTGTGAATATCGGTCATATATTTTTGTGCATTTAAACAAAACAGATTTATTAAACAGATATATTTATTAAAATAATATTTTAGTCACCAAACATATTTACAAACTGAAAGACAATACATTTAAATCTGTGCAAAATATTGGGGAAAAAATTACAACCTACAATTTTAACTAAATTTTAGATTTTTTTTGTTTCTTTGAATTTTGCTCTTTTTATTTTTTTATTTAGTATTTTTCTCTAACATATAAATTTGGGTGTGCTAGTTTTTGAAACATTATCTTAAGTTATTGTGTTAGATAAGCTCCAAATTTGGCTTTAGTGCTGACTAATCTAATGCATATGCACAAATATAATACTGTAAAGCTTCCTATAGAAAATATTAATTTAAATGAGAGATATTTGAGGGGTGTACTTATATATGATGAGCAATGTGTGTTTTTATGATGCATTTTTATGCTTTTATCAGGTTTCAACTTTGTTATGCAAATTTGATTGAACTCAAAAACAACAACACATTTTTATGATGTAAATCAAATGGGAAAAATAGTCATATTGCCAAAAACTTTTTGTGTGAAAATCAGGAATTGCTAGAAAATGTGTGAAGTAGAAAAAAATAAATAGTATTTCTTGTAAATTATGCTTGTCTTAAAAATGATTTTCATGTACTGTATACACCTATAATAGTTATTTTTAAAAGCAGTTTATACATGTAAAGTAGTCAAGCCCAAAATTATTTATACCGCTGCAAACTCTGACCTAAAGTTACTTTTATTCAACCAGCAAGTTTTTTTTGTTGTTGTTGTTTTTTTATCATAAATGAAAGGCTTCTTCCAAAAACACTACGACGATGTACGTGTTGTATTACGACAATGTACAAGAGGGATAATTGTGAAAAAAATATTTCTCAGTTTTATTTACATTTGTTCAACAATTTTAAGTCATAAATTGACTTTATATAAATAAATATATATATATATATATATATATATATATATATATATATATATATATATATATATATATATATATATATATATATATATATATATAAAAATTTACTGATTCTCTTATCTATCTATCTATCTATCTATCTATCTATCTATCTATCTATCTATCTATCTATCTATCTATCTATCTATCTATCTATCTATCTATCTATCTATCTATCTATCTATCTATCTATCTATCTATCTATCTATCAAATAACACTGTATTATCAGAAATTGCAGTTATATCATACAATATAGCAGTAATTTTAGTAAAAGAATAATGTGTATTCAGTCAATTATTGAGTAATTGAGTCATTTAATTTTAAAATTTGTGTAATATTTCAACAAAATTGAAGTGCGTCAGGGACGCAGTGTAACCCGAGAGTCCAAAGAGTACAGTCTCCTTCTTTTCCAGTGCAGGCCACCTTCTCCCTGCCTATAATGAGAACAGCACTGACAAGACCAAGCTTGTTTGTGCCAAGGGAACGGTAGTAAAGCTGATCTGGGTGCCATCTGGTTCCCTTTTCCTCATGTTGGGGCCTTTCTTGCCGTGGAGAGGCCAGTGTGTGTTTGAGTCCAAACCCCCGGAGGGTCTCCCAGCTCTTCAGGAGGCTGGAGTCTCAGTGTCAGTGTTCTGGCCTGCTAGTCTGATCCAGCACTTTTCTCGAGAGACGGCGAGGTGATGCCACACATGCTGATGATGCCAGACCCGCCAGTTCACTTTGCCTGCAGAGTTTGGAGAAGTTAGGCCGGCTTCGGTTGGTTGGCGCTCAGTGCACCTTGAGGAAGGTTTAAGGAGGCCTTTTCAACGCCTCCAAACCGCGTGCAACTCATTATTTACATTTTTGCACAGAGATGTCTCCATTGTTTTTGCCCGTGGTGTTCAAAGCGTTTTCAACACGCCAGCTGAAAGCAGTTGTCAATGACAGTGTGTGACAGAAAATATGCAGCTTTTAGCAAAACCCAAGTAGAGTGCGCAGGTTATTAGGAGCTTCTGTTAATGAAGGCTTGTGACTAGTCGTTGCGTTTTGAGGAAACAAATACCTAGAATGTTGCAACTATTTTAGGATGTCTAGAAATGCGCTGGTGCTGTGTTATTAAGCAGGCAGTGTGCGATGGCTGAACGCTCCTCTGAAAGGAGTCGCTTCAAAGCTATTGTCTGCTGATAAAGGCTTGGTTTCAGAGTTTTTAAAGAGCCTTAAAGTCCGAACAGCCTCATGTTAATCCTCTTTTCATCTTCTGGTGATGCCATTAGGCATCTTTTGTGCTCCCAATTGTGCTTTCTTTGATGATCGGTGTTAAAAAATTGAATAGCTTCTGTGTAAACCGTTTGGATTTAGGTTCAATTAGGTTATCTACATTTGTGGTTGGAGGGTTTAGTAGTGTTTCTGCATGACTTGTGTTTGATGGATTAATGTTTAATTCATTTAGCAACTGACAGTCTTCACGGCCTACGTGTGGGCAAAAGGACCAACCGCATTCGCAAATCCAGCCAAATTTCATGCTCGGAAAAAGTCGTTATTGAAGCAGCAAACATCTATTTGAGACGTTTGCATGTTACCGATGTGCATTTGCGGTTGCACACCTGATGCGAACGTTGAAACACTCTGGTTATGCTTTTCCATTGACAAAAGATCATGGTTTGTCACTTCACAGTCCTCCCAGTAACCGAATATTTTGTTTATCCGTGATTGCGGTCGTCATCTTTCTGAAGATTCTTTCAGGCATGGCTCTCCAAACACTGAAGTGGTCACATAAATGACGCATCCATTTGTTTATGAAAAATGTTTTGCGCTCTCGGCGTGTTTGCAATAAACGGCGTATGGACTCTGCCCTCCAGATGTCGTCTGGGGTCGAGCGCCGATCACGTTTACTCTGAAGCGAAAATTTTACTATTGCCTCATGTTGAGTATAATCAGACCAAATGTAAGGGATTTAGATTTGCTTAACTGAAGATTAACATATTCATCACAAATGTTTTTGCATCTTTTCAAGCATGGTCGTCTATTTATATTTTAGCAGCAATGATTCAAAGGCCTGCATTTGTATGAAAATCAGGGTAATGCCACATTACGAGGGCCGGCCGAAGACTCGGCTTTGAATGCACTGCCAGTGTGTTGAGACGTTGAGTTGGCACGAATGATGCGGTGTGAACACACTTTCCATCGGCCGTGTCTGGAATTATTCAAATCAACTCATGTGGCTCAATTAAGACATGCAATCCTGCGCTTAATGTCTGCACTGATGTGCCTATGGAAAACACCTATTTGGGTAAAAGCATAAGGAGCCTTTGGATAATACATCTGCTAAATGAAGACATGCTTGTCATTAGAGTGCCAGTATTATTCTGTTTTAAATGAGTTTTTTTTTTTTTGAGTGATACTGAGTGAATTACAAAAAACATCAAAACAATGTGGGTGTAATAAACATTTTTTAAACACTATCACATATTTTATGATAAATTACTAAAGACAACTAGTAAAGTGTCATTCAGTTTACAAATTCATATACTAAAAATGTTTTCATGCCTATTCGAAACAATAGTTATTTAATAACGTCTTAAGTGAGGATCACAGTCCCAACATACAAATTAATTTGTTATTTAAAATCTTTTTACTTTGACACTATTTGTCAAACAATCAATTTAAATATGATGACATGTAGTTTTATCATTCCTTTGTTTTTTTCTGATCAAACTAAATATGTTGTTTCATTGTTACATAAATACATGTTATGCTAAATGATTATCAAACTTTATTTCTACACTATTTTTGCTTTGTAAAATTTATTTTTGAAACATTACACCCTTTACTTACATTTAATGTGTTTTTTTATTTTCATAACATAGCTTTTTATATTTATTTTGATGGAATGACTTGTTTTTTACACAAACACATTCACATTAAGAATCAACTTACAAACAGTTGCCATTTATCACAGAATTTATTAGTATAGAGGCTTATAAAAAAAAAAAAAAAAAAAAAAATATATATATATATATATATATATATATATATATATATATATATATATATATATATATATATATATATAAATATTTAAAATTAGTTTTTATTTAGTTAATTTAATTAAATAATTTATTTCTGTGATTTTACAGATCAATTTTTAACTTCATTACTTCAGTCTTAGGTCACATGATCCTTTAGAAATCACTCGAATATTAATAACAATTATTATGATTACTATTATTATTATTAATGGTAATAGTAATAAAAGCAATAATGACTGGAGTAATAATTTAATTTTAAACTACATACAATAAGTAATAAATAAAGGTTTAATAAATAAATATTTACCAATTTAACAATTTGTTTTACATTAAATAAATGCTGCCTTGATGAACAGAATAATTTTCTTTAATTAAAAACATGAAAAAAACCTGACTGCAAACTTATATACATGTGACAGCATTTTCGAACGTTTTGTAATTGAATTTTTTTTAATTATAATCACATAAACATATAGACATTTCAGAAGTAATGCAGTGATGTTGTTATGATGTCAACATCAGCATACACACAATTTAAAATGTTACATTTACAAAAAAGGTCAAAGTAAAATATATTAAAAAAAATGAATGCTAAAATCTTTTTATGTTCATGTATTATTATATATTTCTGAAGGTTATTTATTTGATTTTTTACATCTCTTTATAAAATTGTTTACACTCAATTTTTTGTTGTCGTTTGTTCAAGCCAGGGGTGGGTTTAATAATAAGCAAGGTAAGCGGCCTGCTTAGGGTCCCAGGATATCTGAGGGCCCCCAATAAATATCTAGAAGTATAAATTATACCTTTAACTATATATAACATTGTTTTTTTTTTACCATATTTTATATGGTAAGAGTTAAACAAACAACATTTTAACGAAGTTAAATATTAGTCAATACACAATCAAATATAATATTATTGTTATAATGTAATGTTATGTAATAATAATATTATTATAAAATAAAATCTTCATCATGGAGCAGTCCAGCAGTAAAATAAAAAAAAAAAAACATATATTTATTATTTTTAGTTGTAAATTAATTTGAAGAAAACAAAACATTTAAAATATAGATATTGCATTAATTTAAAATGTTAAAAAAAGAAGATATAAGTAATATATAAAAACAGCAATATCATTAAAAATTAAATAAAAGTAGAAAGGGTGCATTTTTTTCCAGACTTTGGCCCCATGGCTGGAATTGCTTAGAGCCCCAAAATCACTAAATACTTATTTAAAATGAGCTAAAACGACACCATTATTGAGATTTTGTTGGGACAGCTTAATTGTTTTATGTTCAGTCAATTTAAATTTGTAATAAGCTAACTTAATTCCTTCAGGATATCCCAACACAAATCCCCAGCATTTTTACAGTGTAGTTTCTAATAAAGAAAGGTGTTCTGTTTGTTTCTCTGCAGGTGACGACAGTAGCCCTGAAAACCTGCTGCTCCACGGCCCTTTCTCCCGCAAGCCCAAGCGCATCCGCACAGCCTTCTCCCCGTCACAGCTGCTCCGGCTGGAACGAGCCTTTGAGAAGAACCATTACGTGGTGGGAGCTGAGCGAAAACAGTTGGCCAACGGCTTGTGTCTGACAGAGACGCAGGTAAGAGACAGACACGTCCAATACATTCCTCCACACACACACGCGCCCTCAAACTATACTGTTTTTCTATCTTAGAGGACATCGCATAGACCTCCACACTGTTAAAAATATCCATAAATGATCAGTTTTCCATATTGTGCCATTTATGTTTGTTTGTTTGTTTGTTTATGCTTTTGAGTTGCATTATGGGATTCTGATCTTTCTCCCAACAACTTTTGATGGCCACTTTTTTTATGAAAAGTTACATTTATTGACGTTTTTAATACTGTTAAGTGATTTATTTTCTGGATTGGTGTTGTAAATGACTTTTAAAGCTTGGTAATAAACTGCCAGTACTTTTATCTATATATTTCATAGATATTATTTAAACCATATAATGTTTCAGACAGTTAAAATGTCACATTAAAAAGTCTCTTTGTTAAACCGCAGAGTTGAATTTTCAACATCAAAAGTTGACAGAGAATCAAGTTCCCATAATGCAATTCAAATATATAAATAAACCAAAAATTTTAATATGTAAAATAGTTAATTAACAGATATTTTTACATCGCATTTTCAATGTGATTTTCTGTGGTTTAAGCCCATTCTGCTTGTAGCAGCACGTGCCAATCATTAGATACTTATAAAAACATATTTTTACTGATTAAATTCGCTCAATAAAAAAGGTTATAATGTCACTACTGGCTTGTCTTGATATTTTACTAAATAATCGAGGACAATTGAGCCCTCGCATATATTTAAACATGTACATACACATACGTATGTACACACACACACATATACACGAACACAGACACACACTTACTCATCCAGTTTCCTCACAGGATGTAAGTTATTCATCATTCATTGCCTTGGGAAAGGTCGTATAAATTCCAGAGCTTGTATACAACATGCGTTTATTGGTTATTTTCACAATCGGCTTCGCATACGTGCTTGTGTAGGACCGGCAGGCGTGAGTAATAGTTATTGTGACATAAAGAAGGGCTCTTGTTGCATTTAGTGGTTATATTCGCAATATACATTGTTTTGTATGGAATTGTAGAATTGAATATTGCTTTTGTGATATAGAGAAAGCGTATAAAACAACTCTGACAAAAAATAAGAGGTTTTAACTTAATTTTTCAGGTGTGATCTGAGAATTAAGGATACTTTGTGTATGTTTGTTTCTGTTTATTATTAAAAATGAAAGGTGTGTTCATTAGGGGTCTATTCTGGATTTTGAATACCTGCTTTGAAACATTTATTCTAACACACTGTAAAAAAATCCTGGTTGCCTAAAAAATTTAAGCTGAATCAAATTAACCTTATAAACCCATTGAACTTATATTGTTTTTTCCCCAACTTTATTTATTGAAATTTTCCAAAATATTTTTGAATATCACACATTTTAGAATATTATTGTACATTTTGACGTAGAGAGAGAGAGAGAAAGTAAACAAGGATCTAAATGATTGTGACAATTGTTGGCCACCATGTTATATTTTTACACATAATATATATATAAAATAAAATAATAATAATCTTGTACCAACCAAAACATTTGTTTATACACCAAATTAAAAGCATGGTCGTGATGTCTAATGAGATGTCGCACAGCAGTGAGGAATGCAAAAATGAACTATCATCCAGTATGCAGGTAGTAAGCATTTCCATATATATTTAGAACTTGTATTATTTTAATCTAACTTAAAACAGCTCGCGTAACTTATAAAATTAAGTTAGAACATGATTAACTTAGTGTAATAAGTTACAATGACCTAACGCCTATGCTGTCAGGACTAATTGATCATATAATTGTTATATAAATGTTGCTTTTTGTGTTTTTAAACATAGTATTTTATTCATATCTAACCAGATTTTACGAAATTTTTAAAATAAATTTTTTATTTCAATATTCATACCGACAAACTGATTTTGTAATGATTTTTTTCTTTAACCCTTTAACCGCCCACCCTGGAAAAAAATTGGATTGGATATCTTAACTCCTGATGTTGCTAGTTAACACACTCATTTTTTTCAACACATCCCATCATTACTAAAACATCAGCCTCTACCAAATAGTTGACATGTCAGTTTATGGTAAAAGTAACAGAATGAATACATCTACTCAGAAAAATCTGAAAATATGAAGTGTAAGACCAATTTATTTAAAAACATAATCAAATTAAAACATTTCTGAATCCTAAATCATCTTTATTTTTTGAAGTATGCTATAAAATATTTCAGATTCTCATTTAACATGTGTTCTTGTTTGTTTGTTTTTTACAATAAAACCAAAATCAAGTGCAGTAGTGCAACAGGATTTGAATTTTTGTTGTAAACCAACAATACTGTGTGTGTGTAAACTGTTCAAAACCATTTGGTAGAGCAGGCAGTTAAAGAGATAATGATGACAATTCACATATTTTCACTAGTGACTTCGAAATTTTGAATTATTATTATTATTACGCTATTTACAGATGCTTTTATTTTGGAACAAATGTGTTTCATCCATATACAGATATTTAAAAGAAGATTTTTTTTTATTAAACAGTGTTAAGATAAATGTTTAAAGTTCAAACTTCCATGGTGAAAAGATTGATTATTATTATCACTAGTTTACCGGGGACTGAACTTTTTGGCTCATTAAACATGTGATTTTGTATTTTTTATTATGGCTGACATACTGTATTGTCCATAACAAGTTCACATCAGAGAAATATGCTGTAGAGACTGTAAAAACTGAACACCATTATCAGATCGAGCGGTTACATAAACAACCATATGTCACGTTTTTAAATATGCCATAGTACTTGGCTCTGAAAGTTTCTTCAGAAAAGCTGTTGCTTTCATTTTTAAAAGCAAAAAACAGACAAATCACACATTTAATAAATGTGAACAAAAACTCAGTTCATCAAAAAAGCCACTGTTTTGACTGTAACAAAACAATCTGATACACTCTCTGTCTGCTTTTTCGTTTACTACAAAGGTGAAGGTCTGGTTCCAGAACAGAAGGACCAAACACAAGCGGCAGAAGCTGGAGGAAGAGTCTCCAGACCCGCAGCAGAAGAGGAAAGGCAGTCAGCACGTGAGCCGCTGGAGGGTGGCAACGCAGCAGGGCAGCCCTGAGGACATTGACGTCATTTCAGAAGACTGATCTCACATTAACATCACTCATGATGATGGATCTCTGCCGCAAAAAAAAAAAAAAAACTACAACCACATCATCTACTGAACTGAACTGAAGTGGAGGAACTGAGCCACTGACCTCTGATCATGCACAGCTAAAACAGCGGACGTCAGCGGCTCAAACACTCCACTGTTAAGACTACTGTATGCAATACACATGGACCTCTTCATTTTTGGATCATCTCAGAGCAATGAAGATTTTGTTTTTTGTACACGTTTTGTTTGTTTTGTTTCATTTCTCTCTTTGCTCTTTTGTTAGCAGTCGGAACATTTCCATCATAACCTAGTATGACAGAGGTAATGAAAACACCTTAACGAATAGATTGATACATGTTTTTTAGTCTTTAATTGCTTTAGACATTCAATGGCCAGTCTGCGCTTTTAAAAATAAAAAACGAGGGTTCCTAAAAATGATTTTTACTATAAAATAACTACTTTGGGTTCCATTGAGAATTTTAAGTGAAGAGTGTGATCGTTTTCCACTATAAAAAAGAAAATGGTGGTAAATTAAGGATATTTCAAACACTAAAACCCTAAAAATTAAGGCAGCTCAAACCATTTGAGGAAACCGATTGCAACAAACCATTTAAGTTCAAAAACTGATCCTAATGAGTATGTGAACTTAATCCATCTGAGAAGCAATTTGAGCACAATAAAACTCAATAAATGAAGAGAACTCAAACCAACTGTGTACTGTAAAACTCTAAGTTAAGGCAACTCAACCCGATTGAGAAAACTGATTGCAACAAACCATTTAGGTTAAAAAACGAATCTATATGAGTACTGTGAACTTACTCCATTTAAGTTGAAGTAATGAAGTATTTAATGAAGTCATTACCTTCAACACTGAGAATTAAGTCAATTAGTCAATTTTGAGTTAACTACACTCATTTAATTTGGTAAAGTTGACTGTTGGGTTTTACAGTGCAAAATAAAATTTAATATTTCACTCGCCTTCACTTCCAAACCGGTTTGAGTTTGTTTCTTCTACAGAGGATTTTTTATTGTTTCGCTGGAAAATCTGTAAACATTCACTTCCACAGTGTTTATTTTTCATACTATGGAAGTCAATAGTTTTCAGCTTTCCTCAGAATATCTTGTTTTGTGTTCAACAGAAGAAACTTATAAAGGTTTATAACTACTTGAGGAAGCGTAAACAATGAGTTCATATTCATTTTTGGGTGAACTGTCTCTTTAAACATTATTAATGGAACCACTGATGCCATTCATTTATTCATTCATTTCTTTTCAGCTTAGTCCCTTTATTAATCAGGGGTCGCCACAGCAGAATGAACCGCCAATGTCAATTACAAATCTTAAACTTTAGGAGTTTCACAACAGTTATCGAATAAAAAACAACAGGTCAAACACAATGCGCTGAACAACCCATTTGTATTGAAATATATTCGAGTCTTTAGTATATCAGTGCAGTTTCACATTCTTAAAGGTTCTATTTATTCTGAACGAGTGAACTTTTCTATGCATTTGAGCTCCAAACCCAAAATTGTATTTTGTGTTTTACGTCTGGGTTAGAGCTTTCTGAAGACTTTACATGTGTTGAATGAGTTTTGATTTATTTTCTTTCTCTTGTTTTATTATCTGAATGGCTCTTGAACTGATGTCAAATATCAGTGAACTAGAGAGAAGCGTAGAAAATGTTTCTTCTTGAGAAAAGAAAAAATTGCAGTCTAACCTCCAAGACCCAGAATGGTTTGTAGCACTTCATAGCAGATTGTTTCTCCTTTTTTTTTTTTTTTTCCTGTTTTGGGCTTTCTTTAAGGTGAAAAGCACTGTTTGTCTTCATTGTTCAGGAATCATTTGTTGTGTGTTTATTAAACTTTTTTTCTGCAAACTATTAGATAATAAAACTTTAACTTAAAGACTGTTTGGAAATGAGTTCTCCTTTTTTCTTCTCTACGTTGAATGATTTTTGATAGCCTTTATGCTGTTTTCAAAAGAGGCATTTGCATTCCTGACGAACCGCGTCGTAATTAGTCTGCTTACATAAAGCAGACGGGTATCATTATTCAGAAATCCTGAATAATAGTGTACTTACATGCCCACGTAACATACAAGTGCTTAAAAGTGAACGCAAACATCTCTCCATTTGGATTTACATGTGCAAACAGTGTCACTGTGAACCGCTGCAGCGTCAAACACACACACATTGACTTAGCTGTCTAAAAATACGTTTCCTGAGTTGTTTGTTTGTTTGTTTGTTTGTTTGTTCATTTGTGTTTTGTAGCATTTAACTGTTCATTTCTGAGTGTCTGATCATGTGCTTCTGCTGGCTCACACTTAAAAATAACTTTTAAGCTGCTTGTTTAAACTACTTATTTAATTTAAGTCGAACCAACTCAATTCTCAAGTTTTTTTGGGGGGAGGGCAACTTAATTATTTTATCTTCAGTCTGTGTAAATTTGTAAAAACAGTTACAGTAACTTGATCGATTTGTGTTGGTTCACCATGAAGGAATTGTGTGGAAGCAGCATTTGTTATGTTTATAAATCATATTTTCTCATTTAAATGAATCATGTATATTCTCATCTGCATATACAACTATACAGCTAAATGAGAGGATCTTCTCTGCATTTACATTTTGTGTTTCAGTAAAAAGTCATTTTTGTTCAACTACACAAACTACACTGAAAAAAAGGATTCAAAGATGATTCCTTGAATGTATTAAATTCTTTTAGGTTGAGGGGTTTAAAACAATTTATTTGGCCTGAATCTAAACAAATTAAGTTGAACATTAGGTTGAACAATTTTTTTAATTAAACATATAAATTGTTTGCAACAATAATGCAGACATCATTTTTTCATTGTACACTATATTTATTCCAAATGTAAACAAAAAATATGTAAATAATGTAATTTACAGCATTTCTTTTGCATAAAATAACAAAACCAGTGATGGAGAGACATGTCCAATACATTCCTCTACACACACACACACACACACACACACACACACACACACACACACACACACAACAGTATGTTTGTTTTTCTGTCTTTGAGAGGACATCACATTCAACTTCCAAACTGTAAAAAAAAAAAAAATACCCATAAATGATCAGTTTTCCATATTGTGCTTGGAAATGAACTGCCAGTACTTTTATTCCCATATATTATTTCAACAATATATTGTTTCAGACTATTAAAGTGTCACATTAAAAAGTCACTTTGTTTAACCGCAGAGTTGAAACTTCAACATCAAGAATCAACAGCAGAAATCAAGTAATTCAATTCAGATCTATAAATAAACTGTTTCTCTGAATTTATGTTTTAGGTGTTTCAGTAAAAAGTTATTTTTGTTCAATTGTGCAAACTACTGTTAATTATTCCAAACGTAAAATAATAACATAATTTAGAGCATTTCTTTTGCGTAAAACAACAAATAAAGTGACCTTAAACATTTTTAAACAATAAAATAATATAATTTTGCTTTCAGAAAGTGAAAACATTTGTTATTCTGACCTAAATGGCTGTAAATATGCACACACACACACACACACACACACACATATATATATATGGTGGGTCTGCATAGTTTCAGCATCAATATTGCAATCTGATCATTCACAGGATATGCAATCTTGAGTTTGTATTATAATTTGTCATGTGCATGCATTTCTTACTGCCTGTAATTTACAATGACATTAAAGGCATTCAGGTATAAAAAAAATTACTATTTATGACCTTAACTGTCATTACTTTTATTGAATTATTTTTATTTTGTCATTGTTACTGATGACAAATTTTTATATAAATATATAAAAATATAAAAATATTTGTTACTGATATTGAAAACTTTTAGACTCGGGACACGATAAAACACTTTATTTCATTTGTATCTTTTATTCTTGATCATATTTATAGATTGTTATGCATAAAAATACTCACAACACATGCAAATAGAGAAATGCACTGCAAATGGCACAGACCACATTGAAAATGTGTCAGGTGACCCCAAAACTTTTATAGATTGTTTATTAGATTTTCTGAAATCATGCCAGTCGAGTTACCATTATAAATTCTTTCCAAATAGAGATATTAATTAATCTGGTGAAATTGTATTCATATTGCATTATATAGCGTAAATTAAAATTTCCAATATTATTTGGCCCTAGTATATGGATATATTTTAGTGAGCTGTAAATGCATCCGTGTCGCCCTATATGTACTATAATTTACACCTGCTAATCCTTCAGTCCCAGAGCGTCAGAAATGTATTAGATTTGCATCTATGCATCACCTTAGTATGCACAGATGTTAATTCATAGCCTCATTATCAGCCGCAATGCTTATAAACTGTGAAAGATAATATAAGAACAATCTATTTATATACCCTTTAATTGCTGAAAAAGTCCCTAGGAAACAACACTTCTGAACAACCCAAGAAAATACGCACCACAACACATCAGATGGATATACAAGACTTACTTTAATCTAAAACACAACAAAGACCTGTTCTATGTATGAAATAAAACCGAGAAGAAGGGACTGTGTTAATGATTTTGTTGGGCTAGTCAAACTTGACTAATGTAATGTAACCACTGACTGAAGTCACAGTGTTTGGCTATGCAAAATGACCACTCTCAGCCTGTATGAGTGATGACAGTACATTATCAGCGTTAGAAACATTAGGACAATGGTGGGTTGAGATAAAAATGTAAAAGTGATTTAGAACGTAGGTATGATCCAGCATATGTGAATCACAGACTATTAGACAGGTCATGGCAAGCTGCTTTAACATCTAATAATCAATAAACCATTTCAATGTGGTCATGTCATTGGCCCATGAACATTTCCAGCCTGTTATTAAACTATTTCATAACTGTAATAAGAAGCAATTCAATCACATCTTAATGTTAAAACAGCTATCATAACATTATTTATCAACATGTGGCTCTTTTTGTTTTCTGTTTAGTGTAAGTTGACATGTACTTATAGTCAGTTAAATGTCTGTTTAGCAGCAGTAATAACAGATATTAAGCAGTCTACTAATACTCAAATAGACTATCAAAAGATCCGACCAATAAGATGAGAATTATGTGCAATATTTACAAATGATAAAAGTGTATGATAAAGTACTAGTACTTAAAGCAATGAATAGCAGCCCATGAATAGTATATCTATGTACAGTTGAAGTCAGAATTATTAGCCCCCCTTTGAATTTTTTTTTTCTTTTTTGAAAATTTTCCAAATTATGATTAACAGAGCAAGGAAAATTTTACAGTATGTTTGATAAATTTTTTTCTTCTGGAGAAAGTCTTATATGTTTTATTTTGACTTGAATAAAACAGCTTTTAATTTTTTAAACATCATTTTAAGGACAAAATGATTAGTCACTTTAAGCTAATTTTTTTTTTGATAGTCTACAGAACAAACCATTGTTAAACAATAACTTGCCTAATTACTCTAAACTGCCTTTAAATGTCACTTTAAGCTGTATAGAAGTGTCTTGAAAATATCTATTCAAATAGTATTTATTGTAATCACGACTAAGATAAAATAAATCAGTTATTATAAATTAGTTATTAAAACTATTATGTTTAGAAATGTGTTGAAAAAAAATTTCTTTCCATTAAACAGAAATTGGTGAAAAAAATAAACAGGGGGGCTAATAATTCAGGCAGGCTAATAATTCTGACTTCAACTGTATAAAAGGTATGTATGAATATCATAATAAATAAACAGCAGCAATATACCAATTAATTGGTAATATTTTGTTGTAAATGAATAGATGCCAAAAAACAGTATAACAACAAATATATAGAAATATTTACTAGACACAACTGGAATACACACTAGTCTATAACTGACTTTGATAGAAGTCAATGGCAAAACGATTAAATCTATAACTAGTAGTAGTCGACTTTTTACATGGCCTAAATAAGAACTAAGCACTAATAGGTATATATACACAATTAAAGTCAGAATTATTAGCCTTCCTTTATATTTTCCCCCAATTTCTGTTTAATAAAAATAATATAATTTATTTTTCAACAAAAAATCTAAACATTATAGTTTTTTTAAATAAATTTCTGATAACTGATTCTGTGAGAGAGATAATGTAAATCTAGGCAATTGTTCCCACAGAATAAATGCTGTTGTGACCATGTGAACACCTCCTAAAATCATCATTATCCTACTGGTATTACTCAACCAAACATTTAGACACAAAACAATGATCTGAGCTTTAATAACAAATTAGCCCTTTAATTGAATGTGAAGCTTACAGAAAAAAACCCCCCCGGCTGAATGGAGCATACACTAACCTACGTATTATGAGGTCAGCAGTGGAAATATAGACCAGCCTGATCTCACTATTTTACTTGTTGTCAGTATAGTGTCAAATTCGTACAAGCTCAGTCGTACAAAAATGTATGACATTAAAAAGCAGGCGTGGCACTTAACCACCCCCCTAAACCCTGCGTCATTAGGGAATAAGCAAAATCGTACTAAATAGGGATGTAACGACTCACCGTGTGCTGGTTGAAAATCGATTAAAATGTGGGATGATTCAAATCAGTAGAAATGTTGAATGAATCGCGATACATGTTTTGAACAGAAGAGGGTGTTGTGTTTACAGACACAAACTCAATTTACATTTTTATTTTTTTACATGCTTAACGTTTTAAATTAGCAATTTAGCTGCAAAGCCAAAGGTTTAGTTTGTTTATATGAAAGAGTCTTCTTTAGTTTGTATTATTTACTTTTTATTTAGATTTTGTTGTATAATTGCATTGCAAATATATTATTTTGTAAAAAATTAAAGGGCTCTTGTTCACCTTAATTTTGTCCCAAATAATTTTGTTTAAAATCGTGATGAAATCGTGTATCGTTAGATTACTATCATGAAGGGTGTTGCATTGTGAGTCAGGTGAATCGTTACATCCCTAGTACTAAATAGTATAAATTAGTTTGCATGTTCTCCCTGCGTACGCGTGGGTTTCCTCCGGCTGCTCCGGTTTCCCCCACAGTCCAAAAGACATGGGTGGAGAAAATGAACGAATGAATGACACAATTTGATTTATGATTATGATTGGTCAATCATTACCCATTCCAAGGTATATTATACCCAAATAAGGCTCAAGATTCTTCAAATTATCTTGACTGTCAGTGAATACGTTCACATCCATATTTATACTTGTCCAATGCCAAAAAAGGCAATGTTTTGGACTGTTTGGCTCTATCTTGTGACTGAATAATATACAGGTTAGTGCATGCTCCATTGAGCCGTTTCCTTTTCTGTACAACTTTGCCTTTTATTAGAAAATTATATTAATATTTATGAAATAATTAATTATATTATGGTTTAGAATAAGGTTTTGTGTCTAATTTTTAATTTTTATGGCAAGTATCCATGTAATAAGCAGGATAACGTACATCCAGGTAGTTGCTTTCCCAGCATAAAGCCCTCTAGTTTAATACAACATCTAATTCTAAGATTTACAGCTGAACAGCCAGTCAGAGTGATCTCTATCACCAACGTCTGCCCTCAATTCTACATGCCAGATCTGGCTAAATTAAACGTTAATGGAGCTTGCCATACTCAGGCCTAATAATCAAGTAGTTTAAGCTCAATTTGATAATGCCTCTGAAAATCTCTGTCAACGCACATCGCTTTAAACCAACGCTCATTAATCTTATGAGGGTTATATTACTTACAAATATTTCCGACTAACTAGCTTTACCTGCCCCCATGTAGTTGCCATGGATATGAAGAGGTGTAAACAAAAGAACAGATGGTTGAAAGCATGTAGGTGTAGAGAGCAGTCTGTGATGTTTCCCAACTATGTTAAGTGAAATAATTCATCTAACTCACAGTAATTTGATCTGGACTGGTGCCAAGTGTGGAGTGGGCAACTGATTTGGCTTCATCAAGTTAATCAAAGATAGCGCCATTGCTTATTTATCCTGTAAACTGAGTTCAATACCAACGGCAAAAGTTATTTCAGTTGCTTTGTAGATAATTTGTCTGGGGAATGTATAAACTGAAAAACAAAACACAACACAAAAACAACAACAGTGTGTTCATGTGCCCAGAAACTGCTAGCAAGTTTGACAGCAAATTTCAAAATAACTCTGAAATTAAGTATGGTTTAAGAGAAAATACTAGTTATTTATTTTATTTGAAAATGATTACATTTAATTCATTGTGTTCCTGTCCATTTTATTGTAATTGTTAGTGATATTTACTTGGAAACTTTAAGTGAATATTTTAAAGCTTTTTTAAGTGTATTATATTAAATTAAATATGATTTTTGAAATAAAAATAAAAATAAAAAAACAAAATAATATTTATTTATATTCAAAAAAATTAATTAACCTCATATTCACACACACACACACACACACACACACACACACACACACACACACACACACACACACACACACACACACACACGCACACACACACAATTTCTAATCAGTTAATCACATGGCAGCAATGCAATGCATTTAGGCATGTAGACATGGTCAAGAAAACTTACAATGCTCATCAAATTTCAACTTTTATAAAGTGAAACCTATAATTTAATTGAATAAATGAAATAAATGATCTCTAATAAACTTATAAGAGATTATTAAGTTCAGGAAGAACTTTGCATTTTTATATATACTTGTTTATTGGAAGATATGAATAAACAGAATTGCATATAAACAATTTCACTCATATTTGCTTTTTTTTTGCATGCTATGTTTTTGATAAAAGGTCTAATCTAAGTTTAGAAATACGGAAAATCTCTGACATTACTCCAATAATCTGTTTTATTCATAACTTAAAACAATAGGTTACAGCATAGATGCTCATTTGATGAATAAAGAAGCTTCTTAAACAAATGATGTTTTCCCAATAAGCAGGTGTAATTTATGTAAATGATTTTCTCTGTGGGTTAAATAAAATCCCTATCTAGTTGTTTATCTATCTAACAGTGACTCATTTGCCTCATTTGTGGCTGTATCAACTGCAGCTGAGCAATTACCATGTGTTTAGAGGGTGAGAACATACAGTACCTCAGCAAGGCTATAAACAGTGTCACTCTTCAATGCGTATGTGTTTTAATTGCAAGAGAATTCATAAAATTATCTCAATAACCATGCAAATGACTAAACTAAACAACATGCTGCTATTAGCTTATGAGTTGTCATGATTATGAGACACAATCAGGGCCAGTTTATGCATTCTAGGCACGTGTCTATGCTCGCACATATAAGGAGGAGAAACACAAATATTTGAATTATTGTTACTGATGCTAAAACACTGTAAGACAATGTACTATTGTTTCTGGTTTATTTTAAAAAACAGTGGGTTCAGTTCCTTCAGTTCATTTTCTTACATGACAAAGCTTTAACAAAATTTTGATTTATAACTTTTCTGGGGCAGAAATGTTTAGAATACTCTAAAATAGTTGGGTTAAAAATACCCCAACATATAACCCAACTATAGGTTAAGGGTTATTTAAACCCAATGCGTTGGGTTTTTTAATTTAACCCAATACATTGGGTTATTTTGATTAAATGTTATTTTTCCCATCCTGGTATAGCTATTGCTACTATTATTCACTTAAAACAGTTGGGTTAATGATAACCCAACAGGTAACTCAATGATAGGTTGTTTGGGCATGACCTGTTGTTGGGTAATTTTAACCCAATCCATTGAGTTGTTAAGGTTAAGGGTTAACCCAAAGGTTAACCCAACAGTCTGGGTTACAAAAGTAACCGATGTGTTTGGTTATTTTGCCAAACAGTGCCATTAATATCTATAAATATGTGTATCTTTCCTTCAAAAAAAAAAAAATAAATAAAAATGTGGAAATGAACACGGAGGTAGAGAAAGTGCTTTTATCCATATATAGATTGGCTATGAAGCGCGCGTTTGTATCATCAAATTAAAAGTGCTGGTAAAATGAATATAAAAACGAGACACAGAAAGGTAATTTGATTAAAAAAATAAAAATTTTATTGTATTAGAACTTAAATAAATTTTATAACACAAAACCAACATTACATATGCATATTTATGCAGCTGTCCTGTCAGTTAAATCAGTTGACTGTTGAAATACAAAAATTTTAACCCAACTCGTTGAATTATTAAATAAATAACCCAACAAAAGCTAAAAAATAACCCAACAAAGCACCAAACATTAAATCCAACTTGATTAACAAATAACCCAAAAAAGGTTCAAAATAACCCAACAAAGCACCAAACATTAAATCCAACTGTTAATTAATAAATAACCCAAAAAAGGTTCAAAATAACCCAACAAAACACCAAACATTTTAAACTCAACTATTGGGTTAAATAAATAACCCAAGGTTTTTTAGATTGTACTAGTACTGCTATTACTTTTATAATTCTGGCTGTGTAAATAAATAACTCAAAGTTTCAAAAAATATAAAAAATAGTTTAATTCTGTTACTTTTTAAGTTCCAGACACTTAAGCATTTTATCTGTTTAATACAGTATGGATTGGGTATGAAGCGCACGTTTGTATCATCAGTAATTAAGAGTGTTGGTGAAATAGATATATAAAAAACACCACGGTTATTTAATAAAAAATAACATTATTGGGTTAGAGCTTAAATAAACTTTATAACGCAAAAACAATCACGTACACATAATAACACATCTGTTTTGTGTCAGTTAAATCAGTTGACTGTTTAAATTTCAAAAATTTTTAACCCAACTGGTTGAGTTAATAATAAATGACCCAATAAAAGTAAAAAAATTACCCAACAAAGCACCAAATATTTTTAACTCAACCATTGGTTTAAATAAGTAACTCAACAATTTTTAGAGTGTATTGTCTTGATTCAATAAATGCAGTAGAAGACAAAATTATTAGGAATTTTACTTCATATTAAAGTAATTCCCAAGTGATGTTTAACAGAACAAAGTTTTGACAGTATTTCCTATTTTATTTTTTTTAGTTAGGCTTGAATAAAAAAAAATTGAAATATTTTTTGTAAACAACGAACGTCCATATTATTTACCCCCAAACAAATGACTTACCCAATTAACCTAATTAATAGACCCTTTTCACATTTCTGGGTTTCTCAGTAACGAAAGGCATCATGGTTGGGTAAACTTAGCGCGCAGTGAATGGGAGAATACAACAAATAATTTTTTAAAAATCCTATTCCCTGAAATAATAAAAGAAACTCCACGATGGGGTTATCGACACTTTCAGAAAAAGGAAAAAAATAGGAAAAAAATAACATGAGACAGATGACGGCAGCCAGAGGAGAGAATAACATCAAATTTACTTGCAGCCCCAGATACTGTACGCTGCATTAGAAACACCTCACATAAGCTATATATATATATATAAATATAATAACCCGTTCATAAATGCATATAAATGTTCATATGTTTTTTTTTTTCAATCAAAACATTAAAAACTTTCAAGGATTTAGGAATGTGATGACCGTTAAACGTGAAAAGGATGCATGCTTTAATCTTTTATTTTTAATCTATAATAATTGAATACTATTATACACTGGTAAACTTACAAGTAAAAATAATATGTAAAAAAAAAAAAAAGTAGAAAAACTATGGAGCTTAATATATGCCAAAAACATTTGAATTATATTAATTTAATGAAATTTGAACAATTGTAATTTAATGAGGCAGAATATTAAATCGCATTAAAATTGGTTTGAATTTCTTATTTTGAATTTGAATTTTAGAATTTAAACATCTAAAATATAAGACAACTGAATACTGGATTTATAAAGTCAAATATTTATTGACGTAATATCAAACTTATTTCTTCTGAATTCTTATCAGTGTGCAAAAATACAGTTTCAAGCTTTCAAGATGAAGAAATTCAGAACATTCATTCATTCATTCATTCATTCATTCGTTTTCTTTTCGGCTTAGTCCCTTTATTAATCTGGGGCCACCACAGAGGAATGAACCGCCAATATGTTTTACGCAGTGGATGCCCTTCCAGCTGCAACCCATCACTGGGAAACCGGAGCACCCAGAGGAAACCCACGTGAACACCGGGAGAACATGTAAACTCCACACAGAATTGCCAACTGACCCAGCTAAGGCTCAAACCAGCGACCTTCTTGCTGTGAGGTAACAGCTCTAGCCACATCGCCACCGCACACATATCAAATTCAATATTCTGACATTCAAAACCAGAAATTCAGATCATGAAATTCAGATTCAGTGGAGAAAATAGGTGATCCAACTAAGAATCACTCACCTCTGCTTGATTTATGGTTATGGATGAATTACAGGGTGCGAATTATATATAAACCCTGTTGATCAACCCTGACATATCCTTTCTCCCCTGAATCTGAATTTCATGATCTGAACATCTGGTTTTGAATTTTACAGTATTGAGTTTGATGCTGCTAAAGCTTAAAACTGTATTTTTACAAACTGCATATCTGCAGTCTATGAATTCAGAAATAAAAAAAATAAGTCTATGAAAAAATTTCAGATGTTTAATATTCATGTTATGAAACTCAAATTAAGAAATTAAAATTCAAAATAATAAATTTAAATTTACAACAATTTTTAACGGCATCTAAAAATTTAGATTTATTAAATTACAATGGTCAATTATTCAAATCAATAAAATTGTTTTGGTATATTATTAGCTCCATATTAAACTACTCGTGAAATAATATGAACTGTCCATAGCAAAATCAAACAATATTATTTATTAAAACATTCAAAGTGTGCTAAAAAATCTTTCCATTAAACAGCACTTAGGAAATATAAAAAAATAATTAAAAATTTGCTAATAATTTTGTTTTAATGTTAATTACAACAAGAATTCATAAAATGATCTCAAAAACTGCGCAAATGACTAAACTAAACAATGTGCTGCTATTAGTTTATGAGCTGTCATGATTATGAGATACAATGGATTTATTGCTTTTTCATAGCAGAATCATTTAGAAGATGATGGACAGAATATGATGTCACGGCTTTACTACAAGAGCATTTATAAAGCGGAAACAAACATGACTGAATTATCTGGAATATGACGGACAAAAGGCGTTATGAATATACTGTACATTCTAGACGACAGGATAATAATTTGGAATGCCGAAATTGAAGATGTTTGGACTTGAGAAAGGGGAAGTACATACTAACTGCATTTGTTTCAGTTGTGCAACGTATAGTACTCAGGGTGTTTGTTTCTGCTTGTCGGACCATGTCACAAATGTGATGATTTATGGTTTTAGTTTGGTATGTTTGTGTATGGTGTTTTAAAACTTTAAAATTTTTTATCGGTTTGAAAACAACCCGACACTTCTTTTTTCTCCTTTTTTTAAGGGGTGGGGGGTTGATGTGTTGCATGAAATTGCTGCATCTGATGATACCATGACAAGAAGCAGTGTGATTTACAACACAAATGATATGATAATTGCAGGCTGGCAACTTTCAGGAGCTAGTTAGCCAGTTTTATGGACTGGAAGAGCTTGTTTCCTCTGCTGCCACCTGTTTGGTCTGCACCGATTGGCTGCAGGGCACTTGAGAAAAGGAAAGCAGCCACCCAATTATAGGGTACTGCCAGTCAAGTCTAGAAGAGTAATTGATTGGTTTTTGTGAATCACTGTAAGGAGCTCTAATTAATGCACAATGACTGTTGCCAATCCAAAAATCCACCAGCTAAAGCAAACACGCTCATCAGAGGTTAAATTGATCTTTCAAAAGTAAATTACATCTGACTTTGTGCTTTCGCAACAATGTTTTGATTGGCAAGGCTTTTTTTGTGTACCCAAAACAGTAAGTGAGAGTTTTCTGTTTTGATTACAAATATTTCAATTATTGCAGACATGCCGCTTTGCTTCTTTGAAAACATACCAGCTTTCCTTTTTGAGTGTCTGTGTGTTTGTAAAACACACAGACAGAGTAATTACACAGAAACATCAGTTAATAGTGTGTTGAATGGACAAAGGCAGAGAGGGAGTCAAAGGAATCATAACAATCATTGCTGTGCAGTGCTTCTTTGCAGATAGAAATCTTGTCCTTCGCATGTCTGAGCTGATGAAACGCTGAAAAAAAGGTGAAGAAACACAAAAAATGCCAAGTATTACACTGAATTAAACATGAATTTATGAAGTAAACCTGAAAATGATTACATCTTAATCCTTTTTTACAGTAATGATTATTAATCAAAAATAAGACAGACAGACAGACAGACAGGTAGATAGATAGACAGACAGGCCAACAGACAGACGAATGAATGGACAGACAGATAGATAGATAGAAAGACAGACAGACAGACAGAGAGACGGACAGACAGACGGACGGACGGACGGACGGACGGACGGACGGACGGACGGACAGACAGACAGACAGACAGACAGACAGACAGACAGACGGACAGATGGACAGACTTATGGTTAGACGTACAGACAAACACAGATGAACAGACAGATGGACTGACAGACAGACAGATAAACAAATATTTATACAGACAAACAGATAGACGGACAGACTGATGGTTAAATAGTCAAAGAGACAAATGGATGGACAGACAGACAGACAGACAGACAGACAGACAGACAGAGACAGACCGATAGACAGACGGACGGACAGACAGGCAGGCAGACAGACGGACAGACAGACGGACGGACGGACGGACGGACGGATGGACAGACAGACGGACAGACAGACAGACAGACAGACAGACAGATTGATAGATAGACAGACAGATAGACGGACAGACTGATGATTACATGGATGGACGGACGGACGGAAAGACAGACAGACAGACAGACAGACAGACAGACAGACAGAGAGACAGACAGAGAGACAGAAAGATAGACGGTTACACAGTCAGACGGATGGACTGATGTTTTAAATGGACGGACAGACAGATAGGTAAACAGACATATAGATGTTTAAAAAGACAGACAGACAGATAGATAGATGGATAAATAGATAGATAGATATTAAAGCTTTTTATGGAACTAAAAATGCCAAATAAGCTTTACTTTCAAGCGTGTATCTGTAAAGGTTTTCATAACACCTTGCATTTTTGTCATTTTCATAGATACACAGTGGGTTTTCTGACGTGTGAGCTGTTGCTCCTTTGTTTCATGCGGTTCATGTAGAAAATTCGACGCTTGATTCCTTGCAAACAGCTTGAGACACTTCGACGTGCGTGTTAGAAACAGAAGAAGCGGGCCCAGCAGATGACTTTGACTGACAGCTGATAGAATGACACTTCGGCTTTTTGCTTATACCAGAAACAGTTTTGCATGGCTTTCACACAGACCTGTGACTAATTAAGTTAACCGACTTGTAGCCAAAGAAGATTGTGCATGCTCAACGTGTGTAAAAATACCACAATTCTACAGTATCATATCACGCCGATGATTAATAAACATTGATGAGCGCATTTCTTTCCCTGCCAACGCCTCTCCTCCCGGCTCAGCTATAAAACTGACGCGCGTCCCCATTGGCACTCAGCAGACAGCGAGAATCAACACCCGACAGCAGGTTTTCTCCAATGCGATCACGCATCCCCTATTTGTGTTCTAGCACATTACTATTTAAGGGGCCCAGTCTGGTTCTGGGTGCAAAATTATTAAGAAAACCAGTGCATCCGTATCATGGGCATCCGCTTACTAAGACTATATTTATCAATCTTTATGGATGACAGTAATGAGACTTGACCACTGACAGGGACATCAGTCTGAGATTACACTGCATTAGCATAGCAGCTTACACTTCTCCCTAATAATCACCATCATATGCTAAAAATGTTCTCTTTTTAAAGAAAAAGAACAGAAGAATGTTTCTTTAGGTTAAGTGACTCGCTCCCTCAGTCTCAAATATCCCTAATACTTAATGTCTTACTCATTTAATTTGATTCTTTTTGTAATCAAAATGTTTGGATCAATTCTTTTGCTTCCATAAGATATAATTAGGCACAGAATTGCTATAATAACAATAATTTTTGAGATTTCAGAGCATAAAAAATCTATATATTAAAGTTTATATTAATTCACTATTTATTTATTTATTCATTTTCTTTTCCTTTATTAATCTGGGGTTGCCATAGCGGAATGAACCACCAACTTATCCAGCATATGTTTTACATAGTGGATGCCCTTCCAGCTGCAACCCAGTACTGGAAAACATCCATACACACTCATTCACACACATACACTACGGCCAATTTAGTTTATTCAATTTACCTGTACTGCATGTCTTTAGAATGTGGGGGAAACTACAGCACCTGGGGGAAACTACAGCACCTGGAGGAAACTCGAACCAGCAACCTAGTTGCTGTGAGGCAGGGGTGCTAACCTCTGAGCCACCATGCTGCCAATTTTTGTTTATTTTCATTTTAAATGATAATTCTTTTAGCGCTATATTTTATTCAGCAGGATTTTTAATTGGTACATTAAAGTACAAATGATAAAGAAATAGCTCTATGTATTTGCATATTGTTCTAAGGATACAACTCTAAACTTGCATCATCTCAACCAGGATCCCAACAGTTTAAATCTAAGTTGACAGAAGATCAACTTTCTATTGATCTATTATTTGTATTATTAATATTTACAAGGTTTGACTGAGCGGGTGGCATCATGCAAAGTCAGTAAATGTGCAAATAGCACATATTTTTTATTTAACAATACAATCATCAACTAATGTGCTCTTTTCAATGTGTGAAGCATTTGCTTGATAAATAAAAGTTTGATTAAACTTAATTAATAAAAGATACAGTTTTTTACATCCTATTGAAAAGATGAACAAAATATTGCTTTACACAGGCTACTACAACTGCATAGACTACATAAAATTAACATAATTCTATTTAAAATACAGTAGTAGACGTCATAGAAAATAAAATAGATAGCTGTAGACCTAATTCTTATGTTTGTAACAAAGACAAAACTGTCAAAACCTGAGGTAGAAAAATAAAATAAGAAATGAAATGGCATGATACAGATTCTTAAAATTGTATTATTAGTTTAGTTGATTTTAAGAAGATATATAGGCTAAACTTATTTCATGTTTTGATTTTTAAAAAGCACTCTAATATAAACCACAAATTAAGATAATGAACATATACTCTAATATTATATAGTGGATATTAGATGTCTTTAGAATAATAATGAGCATCAGCCTCTTTCGCCTCTCTGTGGTAGAAACGCACAGTTCCATGTAATTTGCGGTTACTGAACGCTTTTTTTTATCAGTTGCCTTTAATACTGTTTTTCTTTGCATATGAAATCTCCATGGTTTTCGGTGGTCGCCATATCGGCTTAGTTGCATCAACAATCAAACAATCCAGTAAAGCCTGTTAAAGATGAAAAATCCTCACCTGAGCAAGTAAGTAAACAGTTTTTTTTTTTGCCAGTATGGTTGATATTTTACACTTGCCTCCTTAGGTCTCCATTTTTGGTAATGCAAAATAGCTTCAAAATAGTAAAACTTTGTTAATTCTCGTTACGATTAGAAAAATTAGAAAAAATAGATTGAATGTTTTGAACACTTTACGTGCTCCCTCCATACTGGAATATAATTACTTTTCAACCGAAAAAGCTCTTACTGCAGTTTTAATAATATTAAAGTCACTATCGAATTTCACGAACGAAACTTTCACACATAATAATAATATTACACATAATAATACTTCACATTCTCAGCCTCTGAATGTGCAAACGGCCCTTAATGTATGTAAATATGTGAGGTCATATTAGTAGGCTCAAATGCCTTGTATTCATGAAATTTATTTGAAGAAAGTAGAGATCTTTAAGCCAAGTGAATCTTTTCAAGTATAAATGCTATAAACTATTGTTGCTTGATAAATTCTTGTTTCTTGATTATTATTATTTTTGGATGCAGATACTTTTGCACTCTTCTCAGAAAAGAAAAATCAATCTGACCAATTGTCATTTCCCTGGGAAAAAGGCTGTCTTTCTATTGAAATTATGAAAAATGTTGATTAATTACAAATGTTACTTTGCAGAACATTACAGAATAATACAAATATTAAACTTGTACTTAATCTCTCTTAAATCCAGATAAACTGAGAATTTTGTAAGATTTACTGTGTGTTTAGTTTAGTAAAACAAGCTTTTTTGTAAAACTGTTATATATATATAAACTGTATATATATATATATATATATATATATATATATATATATATATATATATATATATATTTATATATATACTGTATATATATATATAACAGTTTTACAAAAAAGCTTGTTTTACTAAACTAAACACACAGTAAATCTTACAAAATTCTCAGTTTATCTGGATTTAAGAGATTTTATCTGGATTTAAGAGAGATTAAGTACAAGTTTAATATTTGTATTTATTTTTGTATTTGTATTTGTATTATATTTGTATTTGTATTTATATTTGTATTATTCTGTAATGTTCCCATTCAAGATCATGAGAATTTTAACTATATATATATATATATATATATATATATATATATATATATATATATATATATATATATATATATATATATATATATATAGTTATAGTTATAGTTATTGTTATTTTTACTGAACTGTACCATATGTTCTAGTGTGACATTGCAAAAATTCAGAAAAACAACCCTTATCAAATCTTAACCTTTAATTATATATAAATAGTATGAAAGTGATTTGTTTTTATTGTTGGTTTGACTTGTCTTCATATAATTCTACCATGAACACTCTCGGGATTTAGTATGATAATGAATATGTGTATGGCAATGTTGATGTATTAGGTCTTGGAGGTGTAGATCTGCTACGCTGCTGCTGCTGCTTTGATTAATACGGCAAAGTAAATGCCAACACCTGCTACTGCCAGTATATTCAGAGACATGCCGTCTGAGAATATAACAGGCTGCTGCTGCAAACATAATATATGTAACCCCCGTAGCAGATCTAACACAGGTGGAGCTGGGGTGGAGGAGGGTCTCTGAAAACGTGTTACAGCTTGTCTGATGAGGAGCAAGCTCATTGGCTGCCGAAGTGGCAGCAACCAATCCCCTGCACCATTAATGACCCAGGAGCAGATTAGGTGACCTATCAGACCTATAGAGTTTTATAGCAAAAACATAAAATAATAAAAAATTTATTTATTTTATATGAAATTATTAATTATATTAATCCCACATGAATTGTAGGACTTGTTGGTTATTTTCAATAAATAGAGGTGTCACACCAAAACGTTAAATAATTGAAATTTTGAAGACTAGTATTTTACTTCACAGGAGGCCTCAGTTACATGATCTTGAATGGGGTCCTTTCAATTCCTAAACCAATTTAGCATTAGCACATGGTGGACAAGGTGAGACAAATAACCATTTACAGCTATATACTAATTATATTCATTTTTGTCATATGTAATATCATGCCAACAACCTGAACATTTTACTAACTATACCTGTACGTTTAATTAAGCAGAATCTAAATCTTTAAAAGATAAATTAATAATAAGGTTGTTTAAAAACAGCATTAGATGACAGAATGGGGAGAAATTATGAATAAACCCTGTCACTGATTTATGTCTGGCCACTCTGCGCAGGTTGATAACATGCTATTTACCCAGAGGCCAAAGGCCCGCTTAATGTAAAGCTTTAGATTTATAGTCGTAGTTTTCAGTAGATGTGGAGAATGTGTGGTCCCTCCAAGACTGAACGGATGAACACCAACTATGAAAAGCATTAGCCTCAAGTGGGTATTCAAAGTGTTAAACTCAGAGGTATCGTGTGAGACACTTTTGAGTATCTAACACTTGTTTCACAACGCACCTTAATTGCTGCTTTAAGCGCAGAAGAACGTTTTAATATCAGGCCTCGGGTTAAGACTACGTTCCTCTGCATTTTATGAAAAGACATGGCATTTCCCTATTATCTGCTTCGTCTTGAATGTCGCAGTAAATTTCCACCTCGCATGTTCTAATAAGCTGCTGTTAGCTGGTGTTGTCTGCTAAAAATAAGGCTTAAACATGGTAATTCAGGAAGGAAAATTGAGACGGGCAGAGTGAGCACGTAAATTTAACCTCAAATGGAGACTAAACATGAAGAGGGAAAGCTGTTTTGTAAATAAACCGTTTTAAATGCGACCTTGTGACTATTAGAGCTTGTGCGGTGGTAATTTACTCCCGCAATTAGAAAAGTCTGAAGTAACTAACCTCTCTAATGAATAATGCTGATTAACAAACTTCACTAAATAGATATCATAAGGCAGGAGCACCTTTGCCATTAAAGGCAAATTTGCATTATGGTATAATTTCACCATCTCTGTTCAAAGGTGTCAACGTTTACTCCAGTGTTGTTAATTAATTTTCTCCCAAACAGGATGGTTTTATTCAAATGAGCTGATTTCTTCATTAGCACACCTGTGCTCTGCTCCCTCATTAAAATTGGAATCCTGTAAATTTTTACATCCGCAGACAGTGGCTCTGTTACCAAATATTGAGCAAGGTAGCACTGTGTTAATTAATGTTATAACGAGTCGGTGAGTCAACGAGGACTGATTTGCATAACCTGTGCAAAAACAAAACCTGCCGATGAGTATTCGCTCGGTGCGATTGTCGGCGGTCTCTTCATAAAATATAATGCGTTGTGTTATTTTCTACCCTCCGGCCCACTAACACGCTGGCTGACGCCCTGCTGAGAAAAAAACGTATATCAGGAAATATCAACGAAACAATGGTTCATTAAAATGCACTTCAGAAATCACACGTTGTCAGAGGGGAAATTGATATGATGAACCCTTTTTTAAAGCAGCGCTCCACTGCATTATGTATAGAGGTACCTGATATTCATGCAACAGTTCGTTAATCTGTTATTGCCATAGGCATGTCAGCGGTGAATCGAAAATCACAGGGAGCATCGCTTGCAGTCTGAATAAGTCAAAGTAAAACGTTTATATTTCTAATAAAAGAATGTACAAAAATGATTTTACTCTCTGTAAATGCAGGCCCGTAGCCAGCCTATTGATAGAGTGGTTCTTTTTTCTCAAAAAGTCGACCCTTTAGCCGTCATTCACCTCATGAAGTTCATATAATGCTTTTAAATGGCATTTTAAGCTCTAATCTTTGCTGCATTAGCTTCTTGGATGGTGATCATAACCACACTTCTTGATTCAACAAAAATATTTCCTACATTTTTTTCAAAGTGCTTGCCATACTATTTTACCACAAAGAGTTTAATTAGAAATGTGCATTTTAAATTGTACGTTATTACAGTTTTATAAATAATGTAAGGAAATTAGAATTTTAAATTAACACTTATGAAAAAAAGTTTTTTGAATAAACATTTTTATCATAAAAAAACAAACAAACATTTAGAATCTATTAAAACTAGTTTTGAATTAAAAACTAGCATATTGGTAAATAACAAACTAGCCAGCTCGTTCCCTCAGTTAGATTTTTTCTATTGAATAATTTGAAATTAGTTTTTTTTTAAAGCGTTCAACTGTTGGTTATTTTCACAATTTATCAAGACATACTGTCAAAAATGGGACAAATGAGCTCTTATAGGGGCCATATTTTGGATTTTGTCAGTAGGGGGGTGGGTCTTTCTAGCCACCCGTACCCATACATGCCAGAAATGCAAAATGTGGCCAAAAACTTTTTAAATAACTCTAGCAATACCAGTAAACTTGTGTAGTAATTTTTTTTATGTGATGCGCAGCACTATTATAAAGTGAGCAGCTTATGATTATAAATTTTTTTCTAAAATGAGCAATTTCCTCATGCTCTTAAGTTTATGTTCAGTTATTTCACTTTAAAGGCACAAAAACCACCCATTCCTTGCAATAAAAGTGAAGTAACTAAACTTACAAATAGAAAAAATGCTAATTTTAGTAAAAAATCTCAGGTGGCTTTTAGAACATTTTGCATCTTAAATACTTGATTAGATGTTTGTTTTTGTTTTTATTGTGAAACAAAATACAGTGCTCAGCATAAATGAGTACAGCCCATTTTAAAAATTAATATTTTTATCCATTTCACAGTGAATATAGGCAATATGTTATCGTGCATTTAAACAAAACAGACTTATTAAACAGATATATTTATTAAAATAATATTTTAGTCACCAAACATATTTAGAAATTGAAATAGAATACATTTAAATTCAAGCAAATTATTGCAAAAAAATAATAATAAAAAAAAAATTACAACCTATAAAATTTCAACTAAACCTTTACATTTTCTTGCTTCTCTTGATTTTTCCTCCTTGTAAAATTTGTATTTAATATTTTTCTATAACATATAATTTTGACTGTACTAGTTTTTGGACCGTTATTGTAAGTTATTTTGTTTCCAGATTTGACTTCAGTACTGATTAATCTAATGTATACTGTATGTACAAATATAATATTGTGGAGCTCCCTAATAAAACTATGAATTTAAAATATAGATTTGTGAGGGGTGACCTTATATATGCTAAGCACTGTATGTCAGATTATTATTATTTTTTTTATACATATTTTAGTAAAACTCCAGAAAATGTGATTAATCATTTTTGGTAATATTGTCCATTTATCTAATACTTCAATAAATGTCCTTGTACATGCTGAAATAAAACCCCTCTGCTTTCTACTGAGTTCCTGATCGCCCTGTCTGAGTTGGTTTAGCAGTAATAATAATAATCATTAGCGATGGCATCACAGATTCAGGCTTTGTGCACTCTAATAGTCCTGTCTAAATTGGCCATTTGGACATGGGTTATTTATTGGTTATTTGTTTAAAATGGACTGCGGGCAAAGAGCAGGCTTTCTCTTTGCCTTAAATCGTCTTTTGTGTGATGTCTCCTGGGTGCACTCTTTATTCATGCATGCCAAGTGGGGTGTGGTACCCACGTCCTGCAAATTAGCAGGCCTATTTCCATCCAAAAGTTTGGACAGCTCAGACCAAGCGTTACGCGCTGGGCTAAAGAGGGCCGCCGTGACCACTGTGGTTGGGCCAGAGGCTGCTCTCACAATTCAAAACAGTTGACTTAGTTATTACAACTAGGGATTACCCAAATAGTTTTACCATGCTCTGTTAGGTCTGGCTCATGTAACAGCAGCCAGGATTGGCTGTGGCAAGGCTTGTTTATTTAGCGTCTATGGTGCTCGCTCACAGAGCGTTCAGTAAGGTGTGCTGTGAATCCTCATTGTTTTCACTGCTGTTGACAGAGTGGAGGAAAAGATTTGACGGCTGCATTAGCAAAGAAAGCACATACATCATTACAGTGACCTCGTCAAAGCATCAAAGCGAAAACACCAAACAGAAAAGCACTCGCCACACACACACACGTATATATATATATATCAGCCGCGTGCTAAAAAAGACTTTTGGCAGCGAATGCTTCATCATATGTTTCTGTTAATGAGAAAGTAGGAACGCGCGAGGCTCTTTGCCCGAGAAGTTGGTTCCACAGAATCTTGGCACAAAAGCGCTGGTGTGGGATAGAGTTAAATAAATGTACTTAAAGTTGTAATCGTAAGCATATGCACCACAGTCTGTTGTGTTATTTTCCAGCACGCTAATCACCAAAAAGCAAATTTAGTGCGTCCTGCCTGTTCAAATTCTGGAAAGACTTCACAGTTAATAATTCATAAGCACTTGCTAATCTCACTGTAGGAGTCTAATTAACGCATCATTAAAAGCATAATTCTGATAATTATAATTTCGCACTTTTTAAATGGGAGCGCCACAGAACCGAGCAGAGCGAGGAAGGGTGTCTGTACAGCCAATTTACTCAGTCAACCAGATGCCAGGAATGGAAGCGGGCGCAGGAGGAAAGACCCCCGAGTTAGGGGGCAAACGTCGGCTGCTGCGCCTGGTGCATTTAGATCTAGCGTCTAGATCCAAACGCAATGCTGACTCCCGTTATCTGATGTTTAGTGTAATCAGATCATTAAAGATGACTTAAATAATGCATTTGAAGATCCGATTAACAGAGTCACACCACAACTGTAAAGCAAAGGCTAATTCGTTTCATCGGGGAACAATTTTATTCTGAACGTAAATGTATTTACAGGGAAATATTGGTGTAAATGACTGCGCCTCGCACTTCATCCTCCTCCTTTTATTATGTCATCAGAAGGTGTGCGGGTGTGAGAAAGACCCCAGATGTTCCCGGCGCGGCTGCCGTCCAAATCAATTATTCCACTCTCAGCATGAATTCAATTCTCCTGCACTCATCAGAGGTGTGAATAGGTAAACATCACTCTATCCTCTTTCTCCCTTATGATGCAGCACTGCATAAAATGAGACGCAGGGGTTGTGCGAGCTTGTATATATAGCGGCTGCATGGTGTTGCTGTCTTCCCATCACGCCAAACGGGGTTAAATACGGCACTGATTTCCCTAATGGAATGACACAAATTCACAGGCCTGTTACAGATGTGTACCCTTGTTGATGCTCTCTGCAAGTGAACGATTAGGTTCTTCCTTTTCATGCTGCTTGATGGGAGTGATTAGATCAAATATCCACCTTCTAAAGTGACTGATGATCCGAAAGTCTGTCGCGCACCTGTGTTGAGCTTGATGAGACTTCATGTGATTCAACCTGAATAAAGATCCATTGTATTTGCTTTCACACCTGTACGTGATCGGGAGGTGAGAGCTTCACCACCTCAGGTGTGGGAAGGATGTCGTCTTTCTTTTGTGCGCGAATGCGTGTGTGTTGTTGACGTGCCTTTGTTTCTTGTGTTTGTGGCACTTTCCATTTCGGTAGGTGTTTTACAAGTCACAAAGACAAAGACAAAGAATGGAACTTTTTGTCTGATTTCTCCAGAGGAATGTTTTAGCTTTTTTAGAGGGTCATGCTATAAAAATAAATCCACTTTTCCCAATTAAAAAGTTTCACTGAGAAAGAAAAGATGCACTTTTTAAAATATTTTTTTAAAATCCTCTCATTAAAACATTTTTTTTTTTTGCTGGTGTAGCTTTATGGTTCTCTTTTTTTGTGTGTGTAATGAACAGCAGCACTGAGCATCTTCTCCAGCTTCACTCACTCTGGCTCTGGCTTTGTTGTTGTTTTAAATAGATTCTTCAGTAACACCCTGTTTACAAAGGCTGTTTTAATTTAATTTATTTATTTTCTTTTCAGCTTAGTCCCTTTATTAATCAGGAGTCGCCACAGTGGAATGAACCACCAACTTATCTAGCACGTTTTACGTAGCGGATACACTCTTGCATTCACAGACATACACTACAGCCAATTTAGCAGAAAAAATTGTCTCTCCAAGTACCACCATAATGACTGGTATTGAAATACATAGTAGGCCTAATTAAGTGGCTACAGCACAGTTCACAAATGTGGCAGATTAATTCTTATTATTATGAATATTTATTATTGTCAGTTTAGTTCGTTTTTATAATACGTGGGAAAGCCAAGGTGGGCCCCAAGCGGGCCAGCCCAGGTGGGGCCCACGCGGGCCAGCCCAGGTAGGGCCAGGCCAGGTGGGCCCGATGCTTTAATGGTATAAAACAGTGGTTTTCAAACTTTTTCACCAAGGACCACCTCAGAAAAAAATTGTCTCTCCAAGTACCACCATAATGACTGGTATTAAAATACTGTACATAGTAGGCCTAATTAAGCGGCTACAGAACAGTTCACAAATGTGGCAGATTAATTCTTATTATTATGAATATTTATTATTGTCAGCCACTTTAAACATAATAGTTTGAACAATAACACAATTAGAGTTAAAAAAAGATAAATAAAACATCAACATTTAAATTAAAATGCGATTTTAAAAGTTAATTAAAAATGGCACTCTTTCTAAAAAGTTAAAAGAAAATTGTGTGGGGACCATGTGGGGACATTGCGGCCCAGCCCAGGTGGGGCCCACATGCAGAGCAGGTCACTAATTTGCGAATATTTTGGTTTTAAAGTCACAGACACCAAACTAAAACAGGTAGTTGTATGAGCTGTCAGAGAATTGACCCTTCGCTATGCCACACCCAAAAACCGCCACCCACCAATCGTGGCTTAGCAACTGTTGATACGCAAAGGGGCTCTGTCAAGCTTTCGAGCGAGTCCATATGGATTGTGCAAATCTGATACCTGGTATCCTTAAAGTTTGGACGGGGTGGTGGAATTTTTTTACCTTTTCAAAACCAAAAACCCAAGAGGAGAAATGCCAGCGTGGATCAAGCTCTGTGAGGGGTGCTAAAGAAGCGGAGTTAAGTTGGTTTTGTTTTGATATTCCTGACACAGTGATGGACGGCAATAACTCACACACCTCTTAACCTAAACAGATCTAAACTGTGTTTCCTACAAAAACACAAAGCAGGTTTTGTTTCACAGCTGTCTTTTTCTCTTTCTTTTTTTCGCTCGATATTATGAGCACTGCTCCGTTTAAACCTTCGCCATAGTAACTTAGTCATACTAATAGCGAATAGGTCATAATGACATGAGTTATTGATCTGGCAAATACGAAGCTGCGAATCTGTTACTAACTTTACTGAACTATTTCCATCAATTTCAAGCTACGAAAATTTTAAATTACAAATCAACAGAACAAAACCGAGATATGATCACAAACTAAGCACTTGCGATCAATATACTATACCAGCAGCTGTTTTTCACTAATTTATAAAGAGTATACAAACATACTGACAGTAATAGTTAACTTACTGTACATTGTTATGGGTCAATGATGCTAATATTGGCACAAATCCATCAAATTCCCCTTTCTGGCTGTTCTATGAATGAATTATGTAAAAGCTCTGTCCATGCGTGTTTCATCGTCTGCTAGTAACACTATATTTTATTGCACAACAATTAATCTATCAGGCTTTTTGGCTAAAAATAGAGAAATCTCAGTTTAATTATTATTAGATTATTTTTAAATTTCACCTCTCCTGCTCTGCATGAACTAAGCTGTTGAATGATTAGTGTATGAGGCAGATAAGCTAAGCTAGCTTCAATTTTGATTTAACTATATTCTAATCGGTTGTCTATTATGTGGTAAATATACCCCTGTAATGCATACTGCAGTCCTTTTTTGTCTTGCTTTCTCGGATATCTCACCTGTTTGCCAAAAATGACATTATATCCCTGGCAATGTCTGACACCGGCGCATTCACATTGATAAAGCCGTGCCAGGCACGAAAGCTTGACAGGCATAGCAACAGTAACTAAAGAGGGCGGGGCTTAGCGAAGGGTCACGTCCCAGCACGAGGAAATAGATGAGTGTGATTTGAGCAGAAGCTTAACTAAAAAAAAAATTTTTTTAATTAAAATTGCAATATCTGTCAAAAAATAAAAATAATTAAAAAGTCGGCGCAATAGACTAGTGGTTAGCGTGCCGACATATAGTGCAGTAGCACATCAGGGGGTCCCGAGTCCGAATCCCGGCTCTAGGACATTTCCCCACCCCCCTATCTCTCTCTCCAACTTTGCGTCCTGTCTAAATACTGTCCTATCTAATATAGGCGAAAAGGCCAAAAATAATAAAAGTAAATAATAATAAATAAAAAAATACTACATATAATACTACCCCCCCCCCCCCCCCCCCAAATCGCACTGCCCTGGTGTTAAGTAACAAACTACAAATATTCTAATGACTATAATTGAGTAGTTTTTTTCTCTGGAATTGTAGTTTAATAAGTTATTTAAAAGTGTGCACTTTTCCTTGAGTACACTTTTAGTCCTGTCTTGGTTTTCTATTCCACTATTTTCCTTCAACCTGCAGTCGCTACTTTTTTTCTTGTCTCTGGGGATTGGCTAAAGTAGATTAATCTGTTCTTTGATCCTTGTCCAATCGAATCACACATAGAACGTAAATCGCATCATACTTAACAACCTCAGGACATTGGCTCCTTATAAATGCAACAAACCATTTGGAAGTGTCCAAGAAGATGTCTAAAATCTTTACACGCAATGATCTTTACATTCTTTACTGTATAAAGAATAAAACCACCAAATGTCTTTAAACAATTCTAACGCTCTACAGAATGTTACGTTTACACATCCATGCACAAAAATTGCATGTAAAGGCATGAGCCATTCATGGCATAATATTCACTACACACTACTCTTTATTCGTTTTAAAAGGGCTATTTTTACTCCTACTTTGAGTAAAACTTACAACAGATACTTTTACTCTACGACATTTTTGGGCAAGTAATGGCACTTTTACTTGAGTTTGATTTTTCTGTACTCTTTCAGCCACTGTCTGTCACTTTATAACAAAGCATTTTACTCATAAATGCAAAATTGTCAATTAGGATAAAATCCTATAAAAATCCATCATCACCAGACTTCTTGGTCAAATTCATAATACATGTTCATTCATGTAAAATATAAAATATGTTTACAGATTGATATTTTTCTGATCTCATAACACTGTGGTTAGTAGTTTTGGAAAATATTAACATGTTTCACTATAATGTTAACAAATAGACCATTTTGAGGGATGTAAAAAAAAAAACAATGGTCCAAACACATTTCCTGTTTTACATTTTTAAATTTAAAGCTTCTGAGAATAAAAGAAGAGCCACGTATCGATAAATAATGTTATAATAGCTGTTTTAACATTAAGTTATGAATGAATTGCCTCTTGTTACAGATATTAATTTTTTTTGTTTGATAACAAGCAGGAAATGTTCAAGGTTAATGAAATGACCACATTGAAATGGTCTATACTTTCTCTGTAAATTTATGCCTTAAGTTTTTACTGCAATAGTCACATCCATAACGCTGGAGTTGCTCTATAGTAAAAATTGTACTCACTCATTCATTGTACTTTTCGGCAATATAACCCTTTTTTTCTCCCCCAAAAATTCTAATTTTAGAATTCAAAACATGCGTTACAGCTTCAACTGTATTAAATTAAAAGTTCACCCCAAAATTAACTTTTTTTTATCATCTATTAACCCCAACTTGCTTCAAACTTGTTTGTTTCTTCTGTTGAACACAAAAGAAGACATTTTGAAGAGTATTAGACACAACGAGCCATTGAGTATTTATTCAGACTATGAATGTCAGTGGCTACTGGTTTACAGCATTTTTCAAGATATATTCTTTTGTATTTACCAGTAGAAAAAAACTCAAAGCCTAAAGGTTTTCATATAGACCCTTTCCACATTTCTGGGTTTTTTAATTGTGGAAGGTGTCAGTGAACTGAAGAGTACAACAAATAAATATTTTACATCCTATTTGCTGAAATAACAAAAGAAAAACTTCTCAATGGTGTTATCAAGACTTTCAGAAAAAGGAAAAGAATAGCGTGAGACTGATGACGGCAGCCAGAGGAGAGACTAACTTCAAATTGACTCTCAGCCCAATAGACACTGCATTAGAAACATGTTGCATGTAATTCATTTTTTGTAATTTGATGCAAATTTGATATAATGAATTCATAAATACATGTAAATGTTTATACATTTTTTTAATCTAAATATTAAAGAACTTTCAAGGATTTAAAATTATAATGACTGTTAAACAAATCATAACAGTCTTGTGAAAATGGTCCATTTGAATAAACTATCCTTCTAATATACAAGACCTATTTGGAATGAGAGGTGTTTACTGTGATGTGATGTGACATGACGGAACTCTTAGGTGAGGAACGGAAATGTAAAGATTCTGAATGACTCACTGGAGCAAATTTCTCGATGGTTTAGCAAGTGTCTCTCTCGCCTGAGCTGTGATTTAAGGCACCTCACAGTCAGCTGGAAGGCCCTGAGGTGACGGGGGGAGAAAGTGAAGGAGGTCTGGGTTGCTATGGTAACACATGGACTTATTCTTGATCTTGATCACTGGAGTTATTTTGGTGGTCCCATTAAGAACTGTCTCTGTCTCGGTCTGTTTTTTTAACAGTAAAAACCATTTTCATTTTATCTTAATGTTATATTACGGGCACCAGAGGAACTATTTTGTATTTCCTTAAAATACTGGTGGAACTACTTGCCTTCTGGTTTGTTTGCATAACAGTAACTGGCTTTGTGGGGATTTAAATAGCTCCTATTTAAGATTGGATCTAATTGGGGTACCGAATTAAATACAAGAGTTTTTAGGATGGTAAAGGTAGCTGCAATTACCTAATACATTTTTCGAGGGTTTATTAGTCATTGGATTACATATTAGTTTTTACAATTGTTTTGCCACAAATTTCAGAACCCTGGTGTCAGTTTTTTAAAGTCTATTTTTCAAATGCTTGGATACAATACGCACAAGTCAAAAATACTTTAATGTAACACAACTGGTCATCCAATTTATCCCAAAAAGGGCAGTGGATGCCCTTCCAGCTGCAACCCATCACTGGGAAACATCCATACACACTCATGCACACACTATGGACAATTTAGCTTATTCAATTCACCTATACCACATATCTTAGGACTAGTGGGGGAAACCAGAGCACCCGGAGGAAACCCACGCAAACACAGGGAGAACATGCAAACTCCACACAGAAATGCCAACTGGCCCAGCCGAAGCTCGAACCAGCGACCTTCTCGCTGTGAGGTGATTGTGCTACCCACTGTGCTACCTTGAGGCCCCAGCTCAAACATGACCATGTAATCATTTAATATGATGTAACTATTAACTGATACAAACGCTTAAAGAGCCCCTATTGTGGGTTTTCGAAAATGAGCTTCTATGTAGTGTGTAACAGATCTAAGTGAAGTGAAATATCCAGCTAAGGCTTAAATCTGAAAGTGGACAGTTTTTAAAACTATTGATTCATCTAAAAAAAAAAAGAGTCGACTCATAGTGGTTAGAATGAATCTTCTTCATAACGAGTCTTTAGCCGTTTTGGCGTGACGTGACTACGAAACATAATTGTTGTGGGCGCAAACCCGGGAAAATTTAAACTTGCGCCCCGCCCACTAACACAGCAGCGAAGACAAACAGATTCTGAAGTCATAAGTCAAGAAGACGCTGTGCTTACCTGGATATTATTGGAAGTGTGAGGGGAAATTATTGATTCAGCAGTCTACACGCTTACAGTGAGCGATTCGTTCATTTGTTAAAGGAAGGATCAGAAAAGACTGGTGTATGAGACTTGTGAGAATGGGCAGACAATACACCAGGGGTGCGTGCAAAATAAGGCCAGTTTATTAGGCACAAAGGCAGCCTGCTACACGCTGTTGAGCACTACAACGCCCTGGCTGGGGATGGGATCTTTTGGCAAAGCAGAGTACAGGTAAGCCCTGAGAACATATAATACTTCAAGTAAGCCACAGCAATAATTGCAAATAGAAATGATCTAAGTTACAGGTGAGAAGGGAGAAGAGCTTGATCAACGAAATCACACTCAGTAAATGATGTGCACGCTATCGGTTTCATTTTCACTGCTAAGTGCGGTTCATACTTCCCATGCGGGGGGTTATGACGGTCACGGGGTTTTCGAGCGGGGCCGTCCGCCGGGGGTTTGACAAACCGCGCTGTGCATTTGTCTCGAGCTGGGCATTTGTCTAACAGTGTCAACCAATCACAACAGGCTGTCATCGGTCCAATCAGCGCAGATTAGCTTCGCGCTAAGAAGGGGTTTAGGAACAAATTAATTCATACAATTCATATAATTCATATAGGAGTCGCTGGGATAATGGGGTAAAAATAAATGCATATTATAAGACCATGAAAGTGTTTTTTGACCTTGCATGCATATCAGTATGTTGTTTTAGATCCATAAATCCGAAATATGACCCTTTTTATGTATAATATGGGCTCTTTAAAATGATAAAAAGTAACTGTTGCATTACTCTTAATGTATGAAAACTGATGACAATATTTAGATGATGAAAATTTCAGGATAGACCAAATGACAACAGTTACCACAGAAGATGACCCAATTGGACTACATTATCGATGGATTTCATCCTTATTCTATATACATGGTTTCTATGTTCCATGTACCACTTTTACAGACAATGTTTTCATACTAGACATTACTGTATGCAAGAAAGTCCAATCAAACTAAACAGACCAAAGTCAGGCCTGGATTCCCACTGACAGAAGGTTCTTTATATGATTCTAGAGTAATGAAAACACCACTATGATGTGATGTAGAGAAGAACCTGTGGCCAAATCCACAAGACTAGACTGATGGAAACGGATCCCCCCAAAAAAAATAAGGTAAATGGAAATTTATGCAAATTACATGTGACATGCTAGTTCATATGGATTTATATATATATATATATATATATATATATATATATATATATATATATATATATAATGGTCCACAGAAAGCACTATTCGGTACACCTCAGTTTTAAGGTCACGGTTTAATATGGGTTTAGTTCAACAGGAATGAGCAACAAATCCAAGTGCTTGCTTCTTTTCTGGTATTTCAAACATGCAGATGTGTTTCATAACAATCAGCTACAGAACTTCTTGTGATGCAAAACGAAAAAATAAAAATAATGAAATATAATACTACCTTATATTTCTATTGCTTTTCTATGTAAACACGTTTTATGGACGTGTGCCACAATTGTACGCCTACGTCCTTTACAGCACATGAATGTCACTTTTTTATGACGCCGTGTCAAGGTAAATACTTTTACATGGAGCACTATTTATCATTTCCAAAGCTGTGGGTCAAACAGATGACCTGATTGGGCAGGAGGCTGGGCAAGCATTGCAAGCTTCTGTTTATACTAGCAAGTTGACATGACAACTGTTTTATGTGACTACAACATGGCTGAGGAGGCGGTGTTTTAAAAACAATTCTTGAGCACTGCATCTCCCATTTTTTCAGATGGAAAGACACACTTTGTGTGAATAGCCCCTCAGTTGTTTCACTGCTGTTGTCTGTACCTGCCTTAAGCTGCAGTCACACTGGACTTTTCACCCCATAGACTTCCATTCACGCATTCGAATACGACAGACTAGAAACACAAACTTGTGTGACAAGTTTTGCATGTCACTGCATTGCAAAGTTACTCTGACCTGCGAAATCACATCAAATGACAGCATGAGACTAATCAAAGATTAAAACATGACCTCTCTATACGAAAATTTAAAATATGGACCAATCACTTTTTTTTGATCCACTAGGATATCCAACCCAAGCTCACGGCCACGGCCACGGCGACGACTGGGTTCGAGTCCGGGGAAGAGTGGTTTCAGAAATCAGGGAAGACAAAAAACATAATCCAAAAAATAAAGCGAACAAGTTTATAACGGGGTGAGAACGCGTTGAAATCCAAAAAACAAGGTCAAAATCAGACGAGGTCTTTTCTTTTTCCTGAACGGCTTTTGTATATCGTCGCTTGGGTTTAGGGAAGGAGGAAGAAGAGGGTGGCTGGTAAATTTCTCAGTCATTTAGTCAGTCAGTCAGTCGGATAGACGGTTGCTTGATAGCGGCCTCCGGCGGCTTTTTATACAAGAACAGTGGTTGTTCGCGCCCGACTGGCGAAAATAAAAACTGGAGAAATACGTACCTCCCATAACGTATTTCGCGGTCTCCAGAAACGTCCGCAGGGCAACGTTTCCAGAATGAGCCTGGATTGTTGATATCATATTTTATCCTTTAGTTGATGTGTAATGTAGCTGTCTGAACATAAACAACATCTCTGAATGTAATACGCTCAAATTCAATGCAAAGGGAGACATTTGGCTTTTACAGAGTTAGCTTAGCAAAGCCTACGGAACAAAGTTTAAAGACTACAAAAAAATACAGCTGGGTTAGTGAGAACATAAACGCTTCAGGTTACATCCACTCACCATGCTCATACACCCTGCGCAGCGAAGGGGCATAGCCAGAGGCGCTGTAATGTTATAGCAGAGAAAGTTAAAATGCCGTCCAAACAGCTTCCAGAATTTCTCCCAGTTCAGTGCTAGATTCGGCTATAAACTCCTCAAAGGAGCAGCTTCAACCATAATAGAGGATGCTGTGGATTGAGAGCAACAACCTGCAAGTACACTGTAAACGATTTCTTGTTAAATTAACAGTAAGTTACTGGCAACAATTATCCAGTAGCTGCTGTATTTCATAAAACAGTAACATTACTGTAATACTAATTACTTTAGTATTAGATTTACTGTAAAATGTAATACATCATTTTACTGTTTTCTTTTTTTACTGTAACACCAATTACAGTAGTGATACACATACTGCAAAACTGAAAACAGTATTTTACTGTACATTTTTACCATGCAGAACTACGGTATTTTAACGTTACTTTCATTATTACTGTATAGTATTTTACAGTTATTAAATGTTATTTTATTGTATTTAATAGTGCTACTTTAAAATGAGCAAAAATGTTTAAAAATTGCACAAATGTTATTTTAGCTGTTCAAGAAATACAAGAAAAATTAAAAACTGAAACTTTAACTTCACAATAAAAGTTTATTGTGTAAACCATACTGAAACTGTAGCAATTATTCAATATAACAAAGCAACAGAACAATAATGAACAATTGATATTAAAGCCAGTCAACAATTAATGCATCAAAAAGTATTACAATTTTAAAACAGGTGAAAATACTGCTACAAGAAAGGAAATGAAGGCCAAATGATGTTGTGGAAAAGGGACAGTGAAAAAGGGCAGGAGCACTTCTGATGATCCTGCAAAAATGACAAGTAAAATCAATCACTGGAGTAAAAACTAATCATGCCTCAAATTATTTCATTCATTCAGAAACCAAACACCGTACTGCTGTTTTATATATATAAAACACTGTTTTTTATCATTTTTGTTGGCAAAATACAGATTGTTGTCTATTTACAATTACACTAACGTTAATGGGGAAAAGATCAGTCAACACTAGTCAAGTGTCTACACAGGTATGTAAAAAATAAAGTCTTATCTTAACTTAATGTCTGACTCTGTATAGCTTGAATATCTGATTCCATGACCACACTAGCGCTTCCACGAATTTAAGAGGGGTGAACACAGTTCATTCTGACCTTGAGAGGCTACATATTTAAAATAAATAAATAAAAAAATTTAATTTAACGTGACTAATGTTAATCCAGTACTTTTAAGCTTTTAACATGTAAAAATCTACTTCTAACTTACAGACAAGATTACGTTAGAGAACATGAAAGCCCTGGGTGATTAAAAAAAAAAATAATGCTAATGATAAGTTACTGACATTTGGTTCGCATAAAACAAAGTAATCACTAAGCATTCATTTTTGGCAAAAAAAAAAGAGAGGCGCAGCAACACGATCAAATGTGTTAAAGTTGAGCAGAGAACTGAAGAGTAGTCAAGCAGTCTACTACATGAAATGTTTGTGGAAATATTCTGCAGTCAATTCATATTACTGTATTTCAATATGCAGTGATGGTATGTCAGTGAGACAAATAAATATTATTACACCTCACCAGTGACATTTCCTCAAATTAAATCATCATGACGTTACTGTGCACAGGATCAGTAAAACGTTAGGAATAATTTAAATACCAAATTTTTTAAAACAGTCCCTGCTGATTACAAACTAACATTAAAAATAGGCTTACAGAAATCCTGTATGCATGACAATATGAATATATATTACTCACTGATGTCAAAGCACTTCCAGGTTGTCAGAGATGTAGACAGGACAGAATATGTGCCATCAAATGAGCTCTTGTGCAGTCTTTGTTGGACATCAAGGTAGTATGTTCACCCACACTGTAGTAAAAAAAAAAAAAAAAAATGTTATTTTACATGTTTTTTCCCAGCAGCTAGAGTCATTTGGTTAAGTCAAGTGGTTTAAAATAATTTTATTTATTAAATACTTGCTTTCCCATATATAGATGTAAAAGTAACCAAAATAAATTATTATTATTAAAATGTGTGGGATAATAAGCATGTTTGGTCTACAAAGAGAAGTAAACATTTACTTTAAGCATTGATTCTAATGAATCTATTTCTGAACTACATCCAACCTCGCCTCAGAAACAGCATTTTTGAGCATTTAGATCAGGGGTGCTCAACCCTGCTCCTGGAGATCTACCTTTCCGCAGAGCTCACCTGCAACCTTGATCAAGATTACCTGTCTTTATTTACCAAGTGCTCCTTTAGATACTATTTAGTTTGTTTAGTTGCGTTTGATCAGGGTTGGAGCTAAACTCTGCAGAAAGGTCGATCTCCAGGAACAGGGTTGAGCAACCCTGTTTAAGACAATGAAAAATAAGGCATCTAGATGATATTTTATATTCAATCATTTGTGACATTTAAATGACTTCTATTCAGTATATACATAAAATAAAATTAGAATAAGAATAAAAAACAATACTCTATGTCAAATAAAATACTTCAGATCTAAATAAAGCAGGTGTTTTTACCTAAAGGTTCCTTTCCTCCAGTTAGTTTAGTTGCAGATCCCTCCACATCTGTGCTTTATTTGGTTTTTGACTTAAGAGTAACTGGTGTCACATTCCAGGTCCATCACAGCCTGAGCTAGAAAGACAACATGGCAAAAGACAAGACACATATAAATAAGTCTCAGAATAGAATATTTAAAAGGATAGTTTACTTTTCTGCCACCATTACTCCATGTGTTTTAAATCCATTAAAATTTCTGTTGAACACTAAAGCAGATATTTTGAAGAATGTTAGAAACCAGTAACTATTGACTTCCATATTTGAACAAAATTTCTTTAAAAAAATATACGAGTTTGTGTTCAATGGAACAAAAAAAAAAATCTAACTATTTTGAAACAAGTGGAGGATGCCAAAGATGCCATTATTTTCATTTTTGGGTGAACTGTCCCTTCAATTCAAGTGTCACGCATTACTCATAAAAACTGATGTATCGCTTGAGGAAAACTAAATCAAGTACCTCCTGTGAGCAAGCAGAATCATTATGCCATTGTATTCAGCCAACTGACCCAGCCGAGGCTCGAACCAGCTACCTTCTTGCTGTGAGGCGACAGCACTACCTACTGTGCCACTGCATCGCTACTGGAAGAAGAAAAAGAGGTTGTACATGAAACTCCTCACAACAAATCTGTGAACAACTTGACACTTCAAAATCTAATCAAAATGAGGAAGACATCAACATTACCTTGAATAATCAAGTGAGGAGTGATTGGTAGCATCAGTTTTTCAACATCAAGTGCTGTAGCTGCAAAAAAGATGAATATAATAAGAGTAAAATAAGACTTAACATTTAATAATCTAAATCTATGGTACAACCATACCAATCTGTATGGGGTTCAAATAAATTTGTATACAAATCATTCCCTACACCTAAACACCAAAAATAAAATGTACAATTAATGACACACTAACGTTATACAATAAGCTCATTAACCAGTGAGAAATAGACAATTAATATGAATTATGTTAATATTAACGTTAGCTTAAAAGACATCAACTGAATTTTATTATCAGCTCAATTTAATAAAACAGTTAGACTTGTTTCATTAGTGAGTTTAGTGAATATATTTAGTGAATAACTTACAGTTAACAAATTTAACCATAATGATAACTTAGTCATAATGACCACATGAAGACCAGAGCTTAACGTTACCTTAACGTTAAACGTTTAACTGTTCATGGTGACTTTGCCTTCATCTCTGTGTTTCGCTGAAATAGAGAATTTATTAATGCAGTTAACCCCCAGTCAAAAACTCACTCAAGATAAACTCACTGTACGTTATCTAATACCTCGCAAACACTACAAACACGGTCTGGCGTCGAATAACGTGACATAAGTAACTTACCTACAATTAAAGTAACTTGGTTAATTATTTTAAATTACACACACACTACACGGAAATATACACAAAACAATCCTACAACGAACAGAATTAGACTTTTAAACACTTACCGAGGATGAATTCACTGGAAGAAAAGGCGACAGGTGGATTTCAAATTAGAAGAGCCGTTGCTTGCCTGGTGAAGCTTGAATCGAGTCGGCTCGGTTCTTTGAATCGGCTCCTTTGAACAGTAAAGAGTCGAATCCGCCTAAAACCGATTCCTTTTTGTATATTATTGTAAGACACAACAATGAATCATTACTATTTCGTTATACTGCTCGGCCACACACATTTATACACATATTGCTGAATGTGCTTGTGAACACGTGTGATAAAATAATTCCCGAGCAAACGGTTCAATCCGATTCGGTGTCGTTTGGGTACTTAACCGAACCAGTGCAAACGTGGTATTGATAAAATAGTAATATTGTTTTTTTCTCACTTTACCAGCGAAAATATTACATATATCTGACTTTAACAATAAGAATAAGATTCGCCTGAAGTGTTTTGAGAATTAATATTTTTTTCTCCCAGAGTTCATTTCACACCAACAAGCAAATTTAATGCCGGATGAGAAAAGCCAGATCATATCATAAATATTGCGTTTAATATGTCACGAAATGAAGTTTTAACAGTTTTTCATGCGAGAATGTAGTTCTTCCAAACTCAAATCTGTGGTTTGTTTATAGATATCATGACTAATTTTAAGTTTGCCGATAGGGAAGATTCTGACCTCCAGGGGTTGACGGCGCTCCATCACTCATGTATCCGGCAAACCTCATGCTTTAATCGGCCTGGACATTATTGAGACATGCCCCTGTCTTCGATGACTAGATAAAAAATGTGTTATGAAATAAAGTTTTAACCGTTTTTCATGCGAGAATGTAGTTGTTTTAAACTCACGTCTGTGGTTTATTTATTAAGATAGTGCGTATTTTAAAATGTTGTTTTGAAAATGCGGAGATATGTGACCTCTACGGTGGCCCATATGGTTGCCCAATATTCTTGATTCCGTCTAAAGCAGGCTGGTCACTCTGACGTTTAAGCTGACTTTGAAATCATTTTGTGTGTTTAACAGCCTTTGGTTACGTGAATCAATTATTTTTGTTCCAATTTACGTTTTGGTTTAGCACAAAGTTATGTTTATTAAATAGTATTTAATATTTCCATGTTACCTTATAAAATGAAGGAGCAGTGCACCCAAAAATGGAAAACCAGTGGGACAGTTTAATGCACTGAATAGTCTGAAGAAACTGGTTAGGTTATTTACTTCACAAAATAATTTGTCTAAAAATAAATAAACATAATAATCATAATATATAGTGTGTGTGGAGTTGTTCTTGGTCATTTGCAGTACTGTATTTAGATACACAGTAATTGATTTGACCCAAAATTCATTTTAAAATGTACAGTAACATACTGTTAACCATGTTCACAGTATAGAAAAGTTGAAAATACATCATTATACTGTGAAAACAACAATATATACAGTAACACACTGTGCACAGCTTATACAGTAAAAAACTGTTGAGAAATGCAGTATAATACTGTGAAAACAACAGAAATCGTTTACAGTGTAGGTTTATTTGTTAAAATTGATTCACTGCATGCACAGTTTCTAGCGCTAACGGTATGTTTTAGCAAGGACATAAACAAGGATGTAAACTATGGGAAATGCTGTTTGGCACTGTTACACTTTATCTACAAATTCATATTTATCCATCCAAATCCCTATAAACACCCACAATCTTCCCCAGCACTGCAGTGTCTGTCTACGCAGCCACTTTCCCTGCATTCTGCATCTCAAATAACAAACTCACAAAAGATATGTGAACGTTTAATTTTACTTACACAAGCTTATTACGAACATATGTGAAAGACACTTGTCAGTTTGTATTTTAGAGAGAAGAAATGAGGTTCAGCACTGTCCTCTTCATTCTGTCTCAATCAAGCTCAAACTGATACAGCTAACAGCTACTCTGACTGACACAAAAGAGGCATACACTGTGCTATTGGAGGCATTGAGCAAATTCACTAATCACATTATGTTAGCTGACCAATCAAAGCCTCTTGAGGGTGGTCTTGTGGAGAAACAAGGAAATATGACAATCATTTTCATGTTAGCTGAGTAGCAGCATATAATCAAAGTCAGATATATAAAAAATAATGTGATGTGACACATTGCTTTGCATCTTATAAACACAACCAAGCCTTAAAAATCAAAAAAGCATAGAATCACCAAGAGGCGACACTCCAGTGCGATTTGGGAAACAGCCACTAGATGGCACGGCGGCCATTTTGGAATGAAAATTCCAATAAAGCAACAGCATATTATAAATCTGCAAAATAAACTATTAAAAGTGCAGATGATTGTGATAGTAAGTGTTTTATTGTCGTCTTTCAGGTTGTATCTCAGTTTTAATGCTCTTTTTTAAAATAAATAAAAAACCAAGCATCTGCTTGCCATCATGAAACCAATAAGATTTGATGGACAGCCGATCGAATTCACTCCAAAATGGCGGAATCCGGGAATGTTGCTGGGCGCTGCTTTTGCAATGGAACATTCTATTGAGTGTCGCCTCTTGGTCATTCTAAGCTCTTTGACCTCAGCATTACTCTGGTGAATGGTAATGTTTACATTTAAAATGTTTTAACCAACATATGTTTCATATTATTTCCTGGAAAAGTAAACATCACTACAACTTCTGAAAGTGAGCAGCCATGTTTAACTGTTGCATAAAACAAATAAGACATTTTATGATATCAGACATTATAATGTAAACAGTCCATCATGATGTCACCGTCACAAAGTGTTTAAATATCCCAGCGCTCACTCCAGCTATCATTTTAAATGCTTAAAAATAAACGTTCACAATTTCTGCCCAAACAATGGCCTCATTATTGAAGATTTTCAGGCATGTTGAGCCCCCACAATGACACTTCCAGTGTAGTGTAACCCAAGGATTTCCATAACTATTAACAACACTTAATATGCAGGTGATAATCACTGACTACATAATGAGCTCTTTCCCGGTTCCTCTTTTGCACTTAAGATAAATCATTTACACTCATTAAATCTTTTGAAGTAATTGATGTCACCCCATAAAAGTTCATGCTCCATTAGTGGGTGATAGTGTACAACAGAAAGGGGTGAGACATCTCGAAAGCCATCTTAAAAAAGAAAAAAAAAAAATTCTCAGTACCAGGGCTGCTGCTGACACAATGTGGGCTGGCTGCAGACTCACGCATTGCCGCAGCTACAGATGGCAAACGCTTGTCCAGCCCTGAATCCTCAGTACAAGATGGCTGGATTGGCTCATGTCTCTCCGTCGCCGTCTGCACACATTAAAGACGGCCAGCTACTCAGCACATCTCTGTGCAGCAAACAAACGGAGCCCACGTAAAGCGGCTCTCTTGATGAACGGTGTCACTACAGCGGATCTGCCTTCATCTGTAACGCTTGGGGCTTTAAGTGCTGGAGGCACTTTGTTGGCATGGCTGAAGTCTGTGTTGAGACAGGAGGCCCACAGCTTTCTGTGACTGACAGACAATGATGATGTCATTGAGTGTGAAGGACTCTGACCTGAACAGAAGAGGGAGGCTGGTGCTGCCGCTCGCCCAGCTGAGGTGCCTGTCGGTGCAGATGGACTGGGCTGGGTGTGGGTCTCTGTGTGGGAGAGAGGAGAGCTGGGAACAGGACAGAACTGGAGCGACGCTTCAGTCCTCGCTCACCTCGCTCTGGTTCTGGAGGAAGATCAAACCACTGTGTTGAAAAATAACAGACTCATTTCTGTTGTGTTGTTGTTTTTTTAAATCTGCTGCTGAACTTAAAAAATCTGTGTGAAATCAAAATTGACAATGTTTATTTTAATAGCACACATTGCTATTCTAAACAATTCATCTGTTGAAATTTATTCTGTTAAAAAAAAAAAAACAGTAGTTTTGGTAATCTTCAATCAAAGTTTGATCATCTGCTCCTGCATTTGAAATGGTAGTACTACTCTGCTGACATCAGTTTGATGGCTTCAGTCAGAATATTCTTAACCCAGGCCCATAGCTAGCCTGGTGAAAGGAGTGGTTCTTTTTTCTAAAAAACTGGACATTTTTACAACCATACCACTCATTTTCTATTGAATTCTGAAATGTAAACACTGCTTTTAGAGACAGTTTTAGCACTGTCCTGAATTAGCTTTGTCACATGGTCATCATAACCACACTTTTTGACTATTTTAGCTAAAATAATATTCAAATCAATTCTAATATGGTCCGCTTTTGGTGTTTCACACCTTTTCATTGGTCAAATTTTGTTTCAAGAATAAAGTCCAAGATTCACAATAAAAGTTACTTTATTTATTAATTTATTAATTATTCTCTATTTAAAAACAATACATTAGCAAAAGAAGACTTCTCTAAAGTCAGATTGAATGTTTACTTGTACAGCTGGATGCTGGACTCAAGAAGATATTTATTAGCATAGGCCAAAACTGAGGAGTCACATCGAAGCGACAGCCAACAGAGGATTCTCCTTGGTCTTAAAGCCTTTTTCGATGAGCTATTTTCACGATGATGGCATAGCAGTCAAAATAGGACAGCTCATGCCACACCCCTCTTACCATTAGTTTGCTTGGATGTGCAAAAAGAAAGTGCTCTGTGAAGGTGCTCCTGTTTCCCTCACAAGTCCAAAGACATGCGGTATAGATGAATTGAATGAACTAAACTGGCCATATTGTATGTATCTGTGTGAATGCGGGAGTGTATGGGTGTTTCCCATTGTTAGACAGGCATCCGCCCCGTAAAACATATGCTGGATAAGTTGGCGGTTCATTCTGCTGTGGCGACCCCTGATTAATTATGGGACTAAGCCAAAAAATAAACAAATAAGGATCTTTAATCAAATTCCATAACCTTCCCTCACCCCTCGAAACAACATTTCTTCACTTCTGATCACATGGAATGCATATAGGGTGGAGGGTAGTTTCTGCCCTACCAGAAATCGTTCACAAGATCACAGCTATGATTCTGTCTGTGGAAAATAACTGCTCATTCTCATCATGTGCCATCTCAATACATTTTGCACAAGTGGGTGCCGACAGTGATTCTTGTGGAAAATAATCCAACTCAATTGAGTACAAACTGGACCTCCAATATTCCTCTATTTTTTTAGCAATGCCAATCTTCCAATAATGCAATCTGACCGCGAATGACAAAATTAACCACTGCCTTAAATGTC